>NC_055959.1:39779178-39824178 GCF_018492685.1 Alosa sapidissima | reverse complement strand
CCTATCATGACATTCTAAAGTGCATCGTCACTCGTCAAAAGTATTTAGTAAAAGTAAATTTAGTATAATGTCCAGTTCACATTGGGAGGGGTTTCGTTATCAAAAGTGGACAAGGTCAACAAGGTGTTCCTAGGTTTTTTAATCAGTCATATGGGTGTGTTTGGGGCGTAACATCATTTTAAACCAATGAGAATGACATCTGTCATTCCCTTTAACGGCGCAAAGCGCAATATGTCAAATAAATGCATCGGTATTTTGGCATTCAACGGCGCATTCGAAGGAGGCTGCTTGCTAGACCGTATGGAATACTAATAATTAATAATTCTTAAACCATGCTTTACTAAAACCTAGCATAGCTTTCACGCATGTGCACTCTATTATTTGAACTCATTGGCAAAGTGAAACTAACTTCACCAAGGAGTCAGTCAACGACAAGACAGCATATGATATGCAGTTACTTTCACTATTGACTGACAATGGGATACCATCGAAAACATAGGCTGGAAAAACACTTACCCTAATATTGCTCAAATGACTGAATAAAACAACATTTATCCTGCAGAAGAGTTGTTAATATCTCGTGACAGGGCGTCTTCAGCTGTGCTCCATGTCTCTCGCCTCTCCCCTAATCACTTTTAACCGTCATTACCAATTTGCAAATGATGGTGAATAACTAATCATCATGAGATGTACAGTATTTCGTAATATCTTTATTCTAATTATGTTTCCCATTGTAATCGTGCAATTTGTAATGTTTTGCATGGACGTGCGCTGGTGTGCGTTCATGAATGATAGAAGGATGGTGCGTGCACCTGCCAATTAAAGGTGTTTGAGTCGTGACTCACTCGGATCTTTCACCCGTGTCTTTAAATTAACCCATGAGTCGCGAGTCTCTAGTATCATTAACTCGGATCAGTTGAGTCCTACTACAATTCAATCTAAAACGATAAACAGCGCCACACACAAACCTCTTGCAACATTAGCTATCCTCCTAGCCCTAGCCATCGTAGCTGTCAAAAATGTAACAATTTCGTAGGCAACCACAACTCCACAAATCAACTCAAGCGACTGAGTGAGCAGGCAGCCCGAGATAACTGGTTAACTTCCCGCAGAGCCGGAAACATTGCAGACTCACAGACCATGGGACTCAGATTGGAGCGGCTGAGTAGCAATCCGGGTTAGTCGGATCAGCCGGCCGGTTAGGCTACGTTGAGTACGAGTCAGTCGAATCAGCCGGCTACGTTGTCATGAGTAGGCCTAGATCTGCGAGAGCAAGTAGCTCCTCCTCTAGCAATTCCACAACAAAAGCCATTCTTTCACTTCTGAAATAACATTCAATGTTCTGCATGTAGCCTAGACATAATTAGATTTGGTGTATAGATGTAGCATATTAAAATGCAATTAGGTCGTGCAGACAGTCCGAACTGCACGCTCATGGAGTTGCTTGAGTATCTACCCGGGTCAGTCGAATCAGCCGGGCAGGCCGGTTACGTTGTTGTTATGAGTGCGAGTCAGCCGATTCAGCCGGCTACGTTGTCATGAGTGGATCTTTAGAGGAGCGAGTAACTCCTCGTCAAGGTTAAAAGAAAATCCACAACAAAAGCCATGCGTTCACTTCTGAAATAACATATATTCTGCACGCATAGCCTACTTTAAAATGCAATTAGGTTGCGAAGACAGTCCGAAACATTGCAAGCTTTGTATGGAGTTGCTTGAGTAGCCTAGGCTAGCCTACCGGGTCATTTGGATCAGCCGGGCGGACTGGTTACGTTATGTTGTTATGAGTGCGAGTCAGTCGAATCAGCCGGCTACTATGTCATGAGTGGATCTGTAGACGAGTGAGTAGCCTAGTTTCTACTCGTGTCAAGGTGATAATAATAATAGGCCTAATGAGAATAGTAGTAGTAGTAATAATAATAATAATAATAATAACAATAATAATAATTTATTTACAATAAATAAACAGTCTGGCTCAAACTGTTTTCTTTCCCGTGAGTGGGTGGAGGTTTTGATGCTATTATATTAGCCTATTTTATATTATATTATATTATATTATATTATATTAGGCTACCTAACAGTATAGCTATGATTAATAGTAATATTAGTTGCCTAGTATTAGCAGCCTATAATACTTATTAGAATAGATTCCTAGTAGCCTACTATTAGTAGCCTATATAGTAGTGGTAATAAACATTGTAGCAGAGTAGCATTAGACCTAGGCAAACTTTTCTAATGTTAACAAAACAACAACAAATAATTAATTATTATAATATAGGCTACCCTCTCAATAAGATCAAAGTTTCTGAACATGAGCACCAAAAAGATGAACAATGTGTGGATGCACTTTGACCAGGAGAGCAAAACTCTAAAGGCTAAATGCAAGTACTGCAAAAACCTGGTTTCAAATCATGGAGGATCCACATCCAACATGAGAAGGCACTTAACGAAATGAAGCACCCCACTGCACTGCTTGAACGTAGGATTGAATTTCTTTGCGATTTAGCAATACTGACTCAAGTGACTCGTTCAACCCGGATCAGTTTAGTGAGTGACTCAGAATAACCCGGATCCTTAATCGAGTTTGACAGGCCTACTGCCCATAGACATAATATACATAGACGCCGCATCGACCGCTGCTCCCTACTAGCGCTGACGAGATTTGGAGCCGCCATCTTGGACCGGTCATCCACTCCACTCAGTGTAATCTGTTTGGCCGGTGCAATGAGCTGTCAGCACACTTAATTAATCATATCTCACTGAATACCGAACAGATTTTCACGCGGTTTTTTTTGCTGCAAAGGTCATACATGTAGCTATGATACAGGCCACATTGTTCGAAAATACAAAATACAACCAATAGTACGGTAATGTTAAATCTTACTTGTGAAAAGTAAATCCCCCGAGTATGGTCCGCCGATTTGAGCAGGAACATGCTGCACAGTGCTGTCATCTTGTGTTTTCTGCTGCAACGCAATGAGGAGTATGACCGGTCCAAGATGGCGGCCGCATTTCTTGTTTCCAGCAGCCAATGCGGCGTCTATGTATATTATGTCTATGCTACTGCCAATATGACTGTTGACATGCGCTCTTAAAATAGCATATGAACAACTCGCCATTGACTTCTAACCAGGTTTAGGTGGTGTATGATAGCAATTTTTAGACAACGCGCCAGGCCCCTCCCTAGGTTATTAATTACCACACCCCTGGGCGCAATGTTTAAAAAATAAACGTGCAAAATACCGAATTCAACTTTGCGCGGGTGAAAAACGAACATTACGCTATGCGCTGGTGCCCAAAATACAGCCCATTATTGTTCTTTGAGTTAACATCATTTGAATAAGACTGATTAAGTAAGATACATTATCACAATGTACTTTATAGCATTGGCCTATTTATGGAAAATGTGTTGGAGTGGACAACAAACTGTTTATTGGAAAGCTTTAGCGTTTACGTTTAACAACTATATCAGCTATTATGATGTTCAAACTGTAGAGTTTTGTTGGTAGGCTGTTACTTGGTTTGATGGCATATTTGAAGTAATTCCTCTGCTAAATAAGTTCAACCAAGTCAGATATATGTCTGAATTTTTTTTTTGGAAATGTGGACCATATTTCAAATACCCACCATACCATTGACATAAGATTATGATAATTCTGCTTTTCTTCAATGTTGCATTTGTAACATTATTACAGAATGTCCTAGTCCCAGTGTGCGCCAGTGTTCTGCCTATAGTTAAATATTGTTAATGTAATGTGTTAAATTAATGTAATGTGTGTTAAATATTGTTAATGTAATGTGTGTTAAATAATGTTAATGCAATGTGTTAAATATTGTTAATGTAATGTGTTAAATTAATGTAATGTGTGTTAAATATTGTTAATGTAATATGTTAAATATTGTTAATGTAATGTGTGTTAAATATTGTTAATGTAATGTGTTAAATTAATGTAATGTGTTAAATATTGTTAATGTAATGTATTAAATATTGTTAATGTAATGTGTTGAAGTGGTGTAGGTTTAAAATGTAAAATATTGTTAATGTAATGTGTTGAAGTGGTGTAGGTTTAAAATGTAAAATATTGTTAATGTAATGTGTTGAAGTGGTGTAGGTTTAAAATGAATTTCAGGATGAAAATGACTGAAAGGTGAACTTTTGAACTTTTTGGAATTGTCAAGGTTCTCCTTTAGCCAATCATTAAGAACTGCATACAGAATATAATGTATATAATCACAATATAATCACATATCAGATTTTACAGAATGGGCTATCATGATTCAGCGATAGTTTATATAGATTAATTTATATCAACAATCTTGACACAGGACCTATAATAACCAACCCAATAAGATGACACTACTGCACTGTATTTCATAACCCCCCATACAACCCACCTGTAGGCCAAACTGCCACATATCCACAACATGTGTTGGACTAGAGAATTGAGTCTGCTACATTTATTGAACTAAAGGATGCCTTGAATGCTTAAAATAGGCTAAGCTGTAAAAAAAGGGTCATCTTATTCTTGTTTAAACACAGGCCATACAAATAAATATGTAAGAAAAGCAGGGCGGGCATCATGGTTAGCGGTCGGGTTAGAAAATAGCATCAGGCAAGTTCAGGTTGTCTGTGAATGGACCTGTGCATCAGTGTTGGCTTTACACAATGTATTGTTATTATTAAAATAGGCTATCCTAGTCTTCGAAACATTTTCAGTAGTTTTCATAAAGTAGTTTTGGTTCTCAAGTGCCACCCCAATAAAAAGTCTGGACCCAGCTGGCCCCCCCTATAAAATACTCCTGGCTCCGCCCCGGGGCTGGTGGGAGAAGAAAGTAGAGAACCGACGACTGTCAGGACAAATGGCAACTTTGTCCACCAGGGGGCAGAATTTCCACAGCAACCTGGAGCAGAGAACTCAGCTGGCCAGGTCACATGACCCAATCAACCAATCATTAGGTGGAAGACAAACGCACACAAAATGGAAATATGGAACTTATATCTTAGTTTATTTTTATTGACAGCTTTAAAAACAAAGTTGAAAATCAAACCTGCTTATAAATGTTACACATCACTTGTAAAATTAGCTATATGCGTATAAATTTTATGACTTCTTAAGTTTGAAAATGAATTCATATACAGATCTCTATACATTTGAATTTGGGTTTGATTTTTCTTAACGGGCTTCAGGCGCCCAGAGCCCTCGCGCCACAAGAGAACAGGATTGTGGGATGTGGGATGTGTGTGAGGGGTGGGGGGGCACCCCCTCGATCACTTATGGCTTGTTGCATCGTGGTCACAGCAGAGAACAGCTCTCCGATCAACTCTCAAGCCACAAACACTCAGAAGAAGAATTTAACATTAAAAATCAGGATACAATCAACACTCAAGCCACAAACACTCTTTTAACATTTAACATTACAAATCAGGACACGAAAAAAATAATCAAAATGACCCACCACCTTTATCACAAAAACAGAAAATGTTACAGTCAACACACACACACACACACAATTACAGCTACAAACACACACACACACACACACACAGGTGCAGCTACAAACACGTTGATGTGAAATGATGGGTTCCATCCTGGTTCTGCAGAATAAAGTGCACAGGGACGGGACAGCTCGGAACCGGAGCGCAGTGCAGCGTTGGAGCCAGAGTCCGGTCCGGTCCAGTCCAGCCAACCTCGGCGCTCAGACAGCGAGCGAGCGGAGTCTCTCACACCTGCGTGGGTCAGTCTAGTCTCACACACCGGCGTGGGTCAGTCACACCGGCGTGGGTCAGTCTAGTCTCACACACCGGCGTGGGTCAGTCACACCGGCGTGGGTCAGTCTAGTCTCTCACACCTGCGTGGGTCAGTCTAGTCTCTCACACCTGCGTGGGTCAGTCACACCTGCGTGGGTCAGTCACACCTGCGTGGGTCAGTCTAGTCGCTCACACTTGCGTGGGTCAGTCACACCGGCGTGGGTCAGTCACACCTGCGTGGGTCAGTCTAGTCTCTCACACCTGCGTGGGTCAGTCTAGTCTCACACACTTGCGTGGGTCAGTCACACCTGCGTGGGTCAGTCTAGTCTCTCACACCTGCGTGGGTCAGTCTAGTCTCACACACTTGCGTGGGTCAGTCACACCTGCGTGGGTCAGTCTAGTCTCTCACACCTGCGTGGGTCAGTCTAGTCTCACACACTTGCGTGGGTCAGTCACACCTGCGTGGGTCAGTCTAGTCTCTCACACCTGTGTGGGTCAGTCTAGTCTCTCACACCTGCGTGGGTCAGTCTAGTCTGATCTAGAGCTTCCTGCCCACGAGACAACACTCAGAGGTGTGTGTGTGTGTGAGATTAGACGCATGTGTCTGTCTCACGATCCTCAGTCGTTCAATCTCTACTAACTGCAATGGAGACAACAGTAGTGTGCGTTTGTGTATTAAATGTCTCTCTGCAAATAATCCAGCTTTGTTAAGATCTTCACACAGCAGGGAGATGCTGATGCCACATAAGACCAGTTCAGGACCACTGACCACTGTGAAGGGATTTTATTACTGGACCAAAACAACTAGCGTGATTATCTTGTTTAATCTTATTTAGTTCAAAAGCACAAACACAAACATGGAAATCAATGGAAAGAGGAGTTCTTAGATCGTGATTCTTGATTGAACAGTCTTGAGATTAGAGCTCTATCTGGAGCATCATCTTACAGCCGCCTCTCGTCACGATCGCCATGGAGACCGCATCCTCTTGCTTCTTCTGACACACACACACACACACCGAATTGCACTTTGACAAGACTAGTTCCATTGCTACACATCAGAACCGTTGAAATGTGATGTTCTACAATACCCACCACCAAACACACACACACACACACACACACACACACACACACGGTCAGTACTGCCGTGGCCTTGGGCAAGGCCCTCTCTTAAGGCTTATGGTGCTCAACATGGACAAATGACCCTTCACATTCTCCCTCTCAGTGCGTTCAAATCAGCAGAAACACACCAACCACCAGCACGGTTCCCTACACCTGCTCTGTGTGTGTGTGTGTGCGTGTGTGTGTGTGTGAGGTGGAGCAGATAGTCGTCACAGGGTAAGGGAAGACTCAGATTTGATTTCTTCACCTGGTGTGTGTGTGTGTGTAGCTGAGAGTTGTGACTCACCTTTGATTTCCTCACATAATGAATTAGATGAATTAGGAGTTCACAGCAACAGTAGGATTGACAGCACGGGCCAGCAGCAGCACTGGAAAAGCTCTATATCTGGCTGTGGGTGTGGACCAGTAGCACTAGCAAGGCTCTGTGTTTGTGTGTGTGTTTATGTGCGTGTGTGCGTGTGTGTGTGTGTCTGTCTCCAGTCTAATCGGCAGCTTCATCTCTCTGTGTCAACGTCAGAACCCACCCCGGTTGGTTGGAGTTCCATTATTGTTCTCAAGGTTCTTTCTGAGGAGTCAAAGTTCTGAGAGAAAGCCAGAATCTGTTTTCCAGAGGAGTTCCTCTACAGGGTCCCTCTGCAGGGTTCTACGGGGGTCTCACTCCAGAGGTGACATCAAACTCCCAGGGGCATGCTGCGTGCTCACGTACCTACGTGCGGACGTGTGTGTGTGTGGTTTGTTGTTTTTAGGGGGCAGCTCTCTCACACTCACACACACACACACACTCACACACACACACACACACACACACACACACACACACACAGATTAGAGAACATATAGTGTAACAACATCTACAGTCACTCTAACACACACACACATTGTCATCTGGGCATCTCTAGGAAGGCACACAAGTACTCAAGAAGTACATTCCAACACTGAGACACACTCACACTCACATCTCCTGCTGCAAAGGATTCACACCTTTACAAGGCTGTCCACTATAACCCAGGTGCGTGCACACACACACACACACACACACACACAGTCCATCATCAGCCAAGGGAGGGGTGGGGCTCTTTTAGTGTGTGTGTGTGTGTGTGTGTGTGTGTGTGTGTGTGTGAGTGAGTGTGAGAGTGAGTGAGTGAGAGAGAGAGAGGTGTTGGGTGGGGGGTTGGGGGCGTTTAGGGCTTTACGAGTCTGTCTCTAATGGATGAGTCCACCAGGTAAAGAACTAGAGTCCGTCCACAAGGTAAAGAACTAGAGTCCGTCTTTAATGGCGCCATTTATGAGAAAAGAAGAAACCTGCGTCCTGCTGGAGCGTGTCCGAGCTCCTGGACCTAGTCATCCTCTCGGGGCGCTCCACAGCGCCACACGCTGGACGCAGGTCCCGGCGCAGCTCAGTTGTCGGGGGTGGAGGGGGCCGTGGGTGTGGGTGTGTGTGTGGGCGGGGCCGTGGGTGTGTCTGTGGGCGGCTGGTTGACGATGACCTGGATGACGAAGTCCTTCTGGATCTTGGTGTCCTGCAGCCGCGTTTTGTCGGTCAGCAGCTTCCCGCTGAAGAACCAGCGCTGGTGCGCCGCCTCGATGTCCTCCTGAGCCTGCAGCTGCTTCTTTAGCTGACCGATGGAGTCCGCCATGCTGGCGCTCAGCCGCACGTCTCGCCCCGTCGACAGACGCACCTGACGCGCACACAGACACACACACACACACAGGCAAGTTAGAACAGCATGAGCTTGAGTAAGTAAGTGTGTGTGTGGATGGAGTTAGAACAGCATGAGCTTGAGTGAGTGTGTGTGTGTGTGTGTGTGTGTGTGTGTGTGTGTGTGTGTGGAGTCCTTTTGGTCTGCACAGCTCTGCTTTTGGATCACTGGCAGAAGAGCGTCCAATGTTGAGGTTGTACAACGGCCCCGACGTGAAGCAGTTCTCGAAGTGAACAGACCACCGTGGAGTCCATTATCCCGCTTATTCTACTGTTGCCACCTGCTAATTTCCCGTTACAATTTAAGCGTTTTAATCGCTAAAACTTGTCTTGTTTGTAGAACTAATTTCTTCCGACACACATCAACTATTTTCTCAACTTGCTGGACAAACTGCCGTTACTAGTTCTAAATGGATGGTTGCTACGGCCAAAGGCCAGTCGTTAGTTCTATCTCTCCCGTTGTCAAGCGGGCGTATCCCAAGATTCTGATGAACTTTAGCTTTGAAACATCGCTATTTTACTTAGCCTGCTGTCATCCATCTAGCTAAAAGCCACCTCAGTCATATGCTACAATGTTGCCATGTTCTGAACGTCTGCATTTTACAGCTCGGATGCAACGTGACAGTTCATTTAAACTTCACAACGAGTTCGGCGAATTAATATACAAGTGTGATACGGCCAAAAAAAATGGATCTACTTCATAGGTGTGCAAATAACATACGGTTAATGGTCGTTCTAAATTACGTAGGACAATGGGAAATTTAACCAAGCAGTGGAATAAAGTAATGTAATGTTCTAATGTCGTAATGTTCTAATGTTGCAATGTTCTAATGTTCTAATGGTCTAATGTCGTAATGTTCTAATGTCATAATGTCTTAATGTTCTAAAGTTGCAATGTAGTAATGTCTTGTTAGCGAGTGAAACAGAAATGCCAGTGTCATGAATTACGACGATTTTTACATAATTTCTACAGACTAGACAATCCCAGTGCAAAAGACGTGGGTTTTAATAACGCCATGGCATCTCATCTCATGTGTGGGTCAAGAAGTAGCGTGGGTTGCCATGGCACCTCATCTCATGTGTGGGTCAAGAAGTAGCATGACACGGGGAGCATCCTGGCCAAGCAGCTAACGTGCTGTTAGCCGCTCACTCAATATCCCTCAGCCACAGTGTTAAACTGGGCCCTTTCCCCTCATATCAGCCACAGTGTTAAACTGGGCCCTTTCCCCTCAGCCACAGTGTTAAACTGGGCCCTTTCCCCACTGTGCTAGCCGCTCACTCAATATCCCTCAGCCACAGTGTCATACAGGCCATCTTAAAATCCAGCAATACAAAGCATGAACTCCTTGAGCGTCTGTCCTAGCTAGCTTTTACCTCATCACATTATAACTATTGTTAGCCACATAACATCTAGAAGCTGGCACATTAGCGACCATGGCTTAATGTCACTGTTTAACAAGCAAACTAGCATGCTATGCAGCCCAACAAGCAAACACAGCTAAACGTAATGACCATGAACTCTTTCCTTTATGGTCTACAAGTCATCCAGTTATCCAGAGATAAAGATAGCCTGGCCATATTCTACTACCACACAGATCTGACTAAATTCAGGTTCCTACTTCTCCTTGGGACAATCACTTTTAAGTCTTGGAAAACACTTTTCCATTTACATCGGGATTTTGCAAACATTCAGTGTCAGAGTCAATAAAATGAGCCCTGCATAAGTAACGAAATTGACAAGCATCTGTAAGTAAGCATGCTAAACTTGACATCCAAACAGTATTCTAACGTTAGCTTTGAGATACTGCTTGATTGCATAACTTAGTTTAATCTCCTCAATGTACTATGCAGCAGTTTTGAACAAATTTGTGCAGCATGGTCACGATGCTAAGCGCATTTAATAGCAATTTAACCAGCCATGTTCCATGCAATGCTTCTATGTAGCAACCACAATCGTTCAACAATCGTGAATGAATATTTTGTTAAATGCACATGCAGAGGAGTGGCAGCGGGCTCGTTATGAGAGAGCGGACGGGGCGAGGAGTGGCAGCGGGCTCGTTATGAGAGAGCGGACGGGACGAGGACTGGCAGCGGGCTCGTTATGAGGAAGGAAAGGCTGCGTGCGTAAAAAGTGCAGCTCAATGAAATGATTTTATCTCCACTTTAATTTAAATAGTACAACATAGAACATCATAGATCTCAGTGAAAAAATGACGTGTGTGAGACCAGACATACATTGAGTGCTGTGTGTGTGTGTGAGGCCAGACATACCTTGAGTGCTGTGTGTGTGTGTGTGTGTGTGTGTGAGGCCAGACATACCTTGAGTGCTGTGTGTGTGTGTGAGGCCAGACATACCTCGAGTGCTGTGTGTGTGTGTGTGTGTGTGTGCGAGGCCAGACATACCTTGAGTGCTGTGTGTGAGGCCAGACATACCTTGAGTGCTGTGTGTGTGTGTGAGGCCAGACATACCTTGAGTGCTGTGTGTGTGTGTGTGTGTGCCTTGAGTGCTGTGTGTGTGTGTGTGTGAGGCCAGACATACCTTGAGTGCTGTGTGTGTGTGTGTGTACCTTGAGTGCTGTGTGTGTGTGTGTGAGGCCAGACATACCTTGAGTGCTGTGTGTGTGTGTGTGAGGCCAGACATACCTTGAGTGCTGTGTGTGGGTGTGTGAGGCCATACATACCTTGAGTGCTGTGTGTGGGTGTGTGAGGCCATACATACCTTGAGTGCTGTGTGTGTGTGTGTGTGTGTGTGTGTGTGTGTGTGTGGCCAGACAGACCTTGAGGGAGAACTCCTTCCTGGGGGGGGCGGGGGCTTCGGGCGTGTCCGACGGCTCTTCCTCACTGCGCTCCGAGATCAGATTAAGGGGCGGGGCCAGGCAGTAGACGGGCAGCTGGTAGCGGTTGCCCAGCTCGTCATAACACTCATTCAGGGTGCCTGAGAGAGGGAACACACACACACACACACACACACACACACACACACACACACATATTAGGCTCTGCCTGAACCATCTCTGGAGATGTCCATACATTTATTTATTTTATCCAAACTACCCGATGGATTAAATGCAACAGTGTGTGTGTATGCATGCGTGCGTGTGTGTGTGTATGCGTGTGCGTGTGTGCACCATGCGGGAGCATAATTGGCTCCATCCACTAGGGCCTGGGTGAGCTCGTGGTCGTGTGCGTGTACCATGCGGGAGTGTGATGCTGGCTGTGTGTGTCTGTGTCTGTGTGTGTGTGTGTACCATGCGGGAGTATGATGCTGGCTGTGTGTGTCTGTGTGTGTGTGTGTATGCGTGGATGTGTGTGTGTGTGTGTGTGTGTGTGTATATACCATGCGGGAGCGTGATGCTAGCTCCGTCCACTATGGCCTGGGCGAGCTCGTGTGTGTGTGTGTGTGTGTGTGTGCCATGCGGGAGCGTGATGCTAGCTCCGTCCACTATGGCCTGGGCGAGCTCGTGTGTGTGTTAGGGGTGGGCGATATGGACAAAAAATAATATCGATATTTTTTATGATTTTGACGATAACGATAATTAGTCGATATCAGTTATTTCCTTCTATGTTTTGTTTTAGAGCAAATCACGTAGGCTAGCATTCCAAGTTACAGAATAGAAACTAATGCGTTAGCTTATGGCTAATGTATATGAGAAATCCCATAGAGATGCTAACGGTTAGCATAATCGGTAAACGTAGATATTTTGAGCAAACTTCAGTCCATTTTCAAAAGAGTTACATGAGAATAGTTATTTGTTTACAACTGACTACTAAAATACTCAAAGGCTAATGTTTTCTCTCCATATAATACCATGTAGGCTACTCTCGCTGCACAAAATAAACATTAGGCTGCGTGGGACAACGTTGTGACCATAGACAGTAAAAGATATGGACAGTCATCACGTAGACGTCAATCGAGGCGGGTGAAGCAAATTTCAACCGTTTCCTGTTGGTCGACGAGGCTTTCTGCGCAGGCTCAGGGGACATAAATGTAACGTAGGCACGTAGTCTGACTCGTGTAACTCTTGCGATAGCTGCACCGAGAAATTGGGTATGTAGCCACTTACTTCGTTACCACTATGTCTACATTACTGTTCTAAATGTCCTAGTTGTTCGTAGATAAATGTGATTTAATATAAACAGCACTCGCCACATTCATAGCCTAGGCTACTGTCAATCTATCAAAACTTCGCTGAAATGTTGTGCTCCGATGCTTTCGTTCTTATCCAGAGAATACGGTTATTTTGCTCCTGTGCGACGCTTTCACCCACTCTGGCTGTATGCTTATTACGTCACTTTAGCATTGATTTCGGAAAAAAAAGTTTATTACTCAGTCTGTAAGTCAGTTATGAGGTTATGACGTCAATCACACAATGTTGTATTACTCCGGAAATAGAAAAAGTTCATATAAAGGCTTAAAACGCTTCAGCTGTAACGTTATTTGATGTCAAAGTGGTGCCAAAATTGAATGGGCTTCAATGGGGATGGCTAGGTGAACTGGTCTACTATAGCCTCAGATCCGCCATAGTGTCTACGCTCTCCGAACGTTCGCCTGCCCCCTTGGGTTGTGACCCACTAGTGATCACGTGACACTTGCTCTGCTGCACTTCTCCCGCATAGCCTACCTCCTGGGAATGTATGAGTCTTCAGTGCGTGATTTTGAGTGTTTTTTCCCCATAAGTAATTTAAATACTCGATAATGTCAATTTGCACATCGTTAAAACAACAATCACGATATTATCGCAGACGATATATATCGCCCACCCCTAGTGTGTGTGTGCGCGCGTGTGTGTACCATGCGGGAGCGTGATGCTAGCTCCGTCCACTATGGCCTGGGCGAGCTCATGTGTGTGTGCGTGTGAGTGTGTACCATGCGGGAGCGTGATGCTAGCTCCGTCCACTATGGCCTGGGCCAGCTCGTGGTCGTTACACTCCAGGGCGACTGCGGCTGCCTTCAGCGCGTCCCAGATCTCCTTGCGGCCCTCAAAGGCCGGCGCCGTATCCCAGAATTCATCTCTCTTGCTGCGCAGCTGGCCCTCGGTCATCGGGTAGTCGCTCTTCCACTTGGGACGCTCCTTCTTCAGGGGCTCGTTACGGCCTGCAGGGAGCAGCACACACACATCACTCAGAGGAGAGGCCCTCACACACACACACATCACTCAGAGGAGAGGCTCACACACACACACACACACACATCACATCACTCAGAGGAGAGAGGAGAGGCTCCTTCTTCAGGGGCTCGTTACGGCCTGCAGGGAGCAGCACACACACATCACTCAGAGGAGAGGCTCTCACACACACACACACACATCACATCACTCAGAGGAGAGAGGAGAGGCTCTCACACACACACACACACACACACACACATCACAACAACTCAGAGGAGAGGCTCACACACACACAACAACTCAGAGGAGAGAGGAGAGGCTCTCACACACACACACACACATCACACACACATCACAACAACTCAGAGGAGAGAGGAGAGGCTCTCACACACACACACACACACACACACATCACAACAACTCAGAGGAGAGGCTCACACACACACACAACAACTCAGAGGAGAGAGGAGAGGCTCACACACACACACACACACACATCACAACTCAGAGGAGAGGCTCTCACACACACACACACACACACACACAACTCAGAGGAGAGGCTCTCACACACACACACACATCACTCAGAGGAGAGGCTCCCACACACACACACACACACATCACTCAGAGGAGAGGCTCACACACACACACACATCACTCAGAGGAGAGGCTCACACACACACACACACATCACTCAGAGGAGAGGCTCACACACACACACACAACAACTCAGAGGAGAGGCTCACACACACACACACACACACACACAACAACTCAGAGGAGAGGCTCACACACACACACACACACACAACAACACAGAGGAGAGGCTCTCACACACACACACACACACACACCAACTCAGAGGAGAGGCTCTCACACACACACACACACATCACTCAGAGGAGAGGCTCCCACACACACACACACACACATCACTCAGAGGAGAGGCTCACACACACACACACATCACTCAGAGGAGAGGCTCACACACACACACAACAACTCAGAGGAGAGGCTCACACACACACACACACACACACACACCAACTCAGAGGAGAGGCTCACACACACACACACACAACAACTCAGAGGAGAGGCTCTCACACACACACACACATCACTCAGAGGAGAGGCTCCCACACACACACACACACACACACACACACATCACTCAGAGGAGAGGCTCACACACACACACACATCACTCAGAGGAGAGGCTCACACACACACACAACAACTCAGAGGAGAGGCTCACACACACACACACACACACACACACACACCAACTCAGAGGAGAGGCTCACACACACAACAACTCAGAGGAGAGGCTCACACACACACACACACACACACACCAACTCAGAGGAGAGGCTCTCACACACACACACATCACTCAGAGGAGAGGCTCTCACACACACACACACACACACACACACACATTACTCAGAGGAGAGGCTCGCTCACACACACACACACACACACACACACAACAACTCGGAGGAGAGGCTCTCACACACACACACACACAACAACTCAGAGGAGAGGCTCTCACACACACACACACATCACTCAGAGGAGAGGCTCACACACACACACTCACACACACACGCACACACACACACACAACAACTCAGAGGAGAGGCTCTCACACACACACACACACTCACAACAAACTCAGAGGAGAGGCTCACACACACACACACCACTCAGAGGAGAGGCTCTCACACACACACACACACACCACTCAGAGGAGAGGCTCTCACACACACACACACACACACACACACACACACACACACATCACTCAGAGGAGAGGCTCTCACACACACACACACATCACTCAGAGGAGAGGCTCTCACACACACACACAACAACTCAGAGGAGAGTCTCACACACACAAACAACAGTCAGAGGAGAGTCTCACACACACACGCGCACACAACACCACTCTACACATGCCAAACTGGGGCCAGTTCAACATCTACACATGCAGAACTGGGGCCAGTTCTTAACATTTTGAAACTAAAACATAGAAACATTTTGAAACAGCTTTGCTACAGTTTGCTCTGAAACAGAATTCCACAGATAAAACAGAATTCCACAGATAAAACAGAATTCCACTGATAAAACAGAATTCCACAGATAAAACAGAATTCCATGGATAAAATAACGGGTGGGTGTTATAGTGTCAGTGGCGTCATCCTATCAGCACTGACTTGTTTAAAAATCCCACCATATTAACAGGGCAGTGAACGCAGCATATCTACCTCAGGACATTTAACCTGCCGTATAGTGAACGCAGCATATCTACCTCAGGACATTTAACCTGCCGTATAGTGAACACAGCATATCTACCTCAGGATATTAACCTGCCGTATAGTGAACACAGCATATCTACCTCAGGACATACAGATGAAAGATAAGAATCAAAGGCCAACACGAAACCTATATTTACATAGATTACATCAGGCTCGAAATAAATGTAGGAGAGCAAACAATGGCCTTCTCAGAGCGCATGCAAACAACAAAGTACCGCTGCATAGAATCCTACAGTATGCTTTGCTTTGCAGAGTAAGCCGTTAGCCAGAGTTTACGTTAGCTGGCTACTGCCTGAAATTGGCCGGTTTCACGTGTAGTTGTCCAGCAGAAAGAAATATAAATTGACAGAATGTCCGATGGAAAATATGCTACATTAAATAATTAATTTGTATGTCAAGTTTGGGAAATAGGGCACTCACCAGCCCAGCACCAAACTCTGACTATGGTAAACAACATCGGATTTTTAAGCCAGTAAATGCTCCCGTTAAGAACCAAACCCGATTTTGTTCAAATCTACACACCTATGGCTACTGAAAAATGTTTGTTGAATTTTCGAAAGAAAGGGGCGGAAATTGGTGCTTTTACGATATGAAGTAGATCCATTTTTTTTGCCTGTATCACACTTGTATATTAATTCGCCGAACTCGTGATGTTTAAATGAATGGTCACGTTGCATCCAAGCTGTAAAATGCAGACGTTCAGAACATAGCAACATTTAGCATAAGAAGTAGGTGGATTTTAGCTAGTTGAATGGCAGTAGGCTAAGTAAAATAGCAATGTTTCAAAGATAAGGTTTATCAGAATCCTGGGATATACCCACTTGACAACGGGAGAGATAGAACTTTGGCCGTAGCAACCATCCATTTAGAACTAGTAACGGCAGTTTGTCCTGCAAGTTGATAAATTAGTTGATATGTGTTGGCAAAAAGTAGTTCTACAACCAAGACAGTTTTAGCGATTAAAACGTTTAAATTGTAACAGGAAATGAACACAACACAAGTGGCAACAGTGGAATAAGCGGGATAATGGACTCCACGGTGGTCGCTAAGCAGAAATGAATGAGCCGCTGCGCGTCAGGGCCGTTTTACAACCTCAACAGCACATTCATTTCTGTTAACAGACCACCGTGTCATCCATTATCCTTACATTCTCCACTACTGCGCTTGTGTAGCATTATGCAGGCTAGAGTCTGCTCACAATATGTGCAGCAATTATTTTGCGCGACTTAGAATGAAAGTAGTCTTCTCCGCTATTTGTGCCAAGCTAACCCTAAAAAAAACTGCTGCTGCTGACTACGCTTAATAAAGGTTAGTGTTGAATCAAACACTGCTGCTGCTGATTACACTTAAAGGTGCTCTAAGCGATGCTGGGTAACGTCACTTCTGTTGACTTTCAAACTAAATAGAGAGCTAGCTCGCTACTTCCTCCCCCTCCCTCCCGTGCTGCTCCCAGTTGTTATGTTTTTATGGGCTAGGTTTGCCCAGGTTGTTTTTGTTGTCCAGGTTGTTTTTGAGATCGCATTTTTTTACAGTGTATTCAGGACACAGATAGCTAGCGGTTGGTTAGGTGATGTTTGCAGTAAGTGACATAAAATGTTTTAGCCTAAAAAACGCATGGCACCGCTTAGAGCACCTTTAATAAGCGTTAGCGTTGAATCAAACAAACGGCTGACTACACTTAATAAACGATAGATGTGTGTATTCTGACAGCTGTAACGCTGGGAGTGTGTAAGTGTGTGTGTGTTCTGACAGGCAGCTTTAACGCTGGGAGAGTGTGTGTGCGTGTGTGTGTTCTGTCTTACCGTAACGTAACGTACGTGTGTGTTTGTGTGTGTGTACAGCTGTAACTAACACAAAGTGTGAGCTGACACTAACAGTCAGCAGTGATAGGACACCACCCACCAGCCACAGCAGGGTCAGGTTCCCACACACACACACCTCAGCAGATCACAAATTGAGCTCCCTACACACGTGCCAACTATTTAAGGTCACCTTCCATCCAAACAAATTATTTATAGCTGACCTGCAGGCTCAGGTGTGGCAATCAAGAACACAGGAGAGGAGGAGAGAGGAGAGTAGAGGAGGAGAGCAGAGGGATGGAGAGGAGAAGAGGAGAGAGGAGGAGAGAAGGGGAGGAGGAGAGGGGAGGGATGGAGAGGAGAAGAGGAGAGAGGAGGAGAGGAGAGGAGAGAGGAAGAGGAGAGATAAAGAGAGAGGAGGAGAGAGAAGGGAAAGAGGAGAGGGCATGGTTATGTAGATATTCCAGCATGCACTTAACTTCAGGTCTGCGTGGCTGAAATAATGTACTATGGACACACACACACACACACTCGTTCAAGGCAGAGGTCTAATCACTGCAGAAATAAAGAGAAGCCGGCAAACAATCACACACACGTGACACCTTGCGGAAGGAGAGTTTACACACACACACACACACACACACACACACACACACACGACACCTTGGGGATGGGTTGCATTAGGCACTGTCTACATGCCCTACATGTGTACGCACACACACACACACACACACACACACATACACACACTCTCTCGCTCTCTCGTCAGTGCCCTCCAGGGATGAGGATGGCAGTGATGATACCATCTGATGCCGTCTCCCTCTGGCACGCCACGCCCAGGAGATAATGTGCTGCCAGCTATGCTATGCTATCTACACGCCCAGGAGATAATGTGCTGCCAGCTATGCTATGCTATCTACTACACCATACTAGTGTTGCACGGTGCACCGATACTACAAAAGTATCGCAATACTCTGAAATTAAAAATGTCACGATGCCTAATTTTATTAGTATCGATACTTTTGAGAATGACCATGTTCTTTTGAAGTAACATGTGTGTGCATAAGGCATGCTTCTAGCGCCTCCTCCCCTAACCTGTGGCTGTGCGTCTTTTCTCCTCACACACACGTAAGTGCAGCTGTCGTGCTATAAACAGCGAGAGATGGCTGCTAGTTCAAGTGATGCTATGGTAACACATAATAATAGGCTAATATCAAGTTGATTTGCTCACTTGCATCTCTCAAGTTTGTGTTGCTAACCTACCTAGGCCAGTGTTTCCCCTAGAATTTTTTCCAGCAGCGGTGCTGTTGATCGTAGGAAGCCCCCCCCCCCCCCCCCCCCCCCCAAAAAAAGAGAAACATTTGAAAAAATGACTCCTTAAATTGTGACTTCTGGTGGATTTTGTGGAAGAAATGGACAGATTGAGTTACAAATTATGACAACCATCAACACAAGCATTTACAAAGCATGATTATTGCAGTACTTGAACAGGATTATTCATGTTTTTCTTTCACCTTTTTCATTTACATTATTAGTATTAGCCACTGTACAAACTATTACTATTTAGAATATACAGTGCTGTGCATAAGTTAAGACATTTATATATAATGTATTTATTTACGATACATGATGCATTAAAAATAATTGATGTCCTATTTTTTTTTCAATTAAGGCATTGAGACAAAAGGCAAAATATGTTTTTATTCCTCCCTTTAGTCAATTTCAGCATGGGTGTCTTAACTTTTGCACAGCACTGTATAAACTATATAGACTTCTCTTTCATGCCATTACACTGTATTGGTGCTGTGCAAGTCGAATTGAGTGCCTGTCACTTTAATGCCGTGACGGTAAAATCATTAATGAACATTGCAAGACACTTATCTTTTCCATGATCCCAGAAAGACTTTCTTCGACTTAAACATTGAACATTTATTTTATCTAATGAAATACAAAACATAATTAATTGCATCCACATATCTTTATGCGCTGTGCAACTTTTATTTACTAGACTAGTGAGACAAGGCCAATTACTATCACTATCTCTTAAAGTGACAGGCACTCAATTACACCTACACATCACCAATGTGCACTCAATTAGACCTAGAACACCAATTAAAGATATGCCTAAGTGTAATTGTTTAAAAATAGTTTTAGAATAGTTTTCAAATTGCTAAATATATTTACTAGTAATTACGCAGAATATATGAAATATGACATAAGCCATCATTTTCCATGTGTGTTTGTGTGGAGAGAGTCAAGCAGAATCTGGGAAGGCCACTGGTGTGAATGATCACACTACAGTTTATTCAATATATTACTGATGATGATGTCAAGGTGGTGGGGCCCCCAAATCAAATAATTTTTTAAAAAAGTATCGAAGAAGTGTCAAAATCGCAATTCTTGACTTGGTATCGGTATCAAAACATTAATTTTGGTATCGTGACAACACTACACCATACCAAACAAGCCCACCTCCTCTCCACCCAAACACACTGGTTTCCTCCTCTCCACCCAACACACACACACACACACACACCAATAACCAGCACTCAAGACCACAGCACCTGACAACACAACACACAGACATACACTCTAAACACACATACACAAACAAAATATTGTAAGCCAGGTTTCACAACACAACAACACACTGCAGCTCTGGACCGTGCCCCATAATCTACAGACACTGCGCACTGGAACGTGCCCCATAATCTACAGACTCTGCACACTGAAATGTGCCCCATAATCTACAGACACTGCGCACTGGAACATGCCCCATAATCTACAGACACTGCGCACTGGAACATGCCCCATAATCAGACACTGGATCATGCCCATAATCTACAGACTCTGCACACTGGAACGTGCCCCATAATCTACAGACACTGCGCACTGGAACATGCCCTATAATCTACAGACACTGCGCACTGGAACATGCCCCATAATCAGACCCTGCACACTGGATCATGCCCATAATCTACAGACTCTGCACACTGAAATGTGCCCCATAATCTACAGACACTGCGCACTGGAACGTGCCCCATAATCTACAGACACTGCACACTGGAACGTGCCCCATAATCAGACTCTGCACACTGGATCATGCCCATAATCTACAGACTCTGCACACTGGAACGTGCCCCATAATCTACAGACTCTGCACACTGGAACGTGCCCCATAATCAGACTCTGCACACTGGAACGTGCCCCATAATCAGACTCTGCACACTGGAACGTGCCCCATAATCAGACTCTGCCTTCCCTTCCCTGCTGATAAAAGCCTGGTGTGCAGCACAGAGCAGAGCGCAGTCAGACAGGTCGCCCAGGTGTCTGGACATGAGATTTGGTGGGTATGACAGCATAGGTAATCCTAATATCAACAAGTAATATGATAACTAAGGTAAGATACTACAGATTTGCATTTCAAAGGGCACTTTTCTCTTATAAATTAAGCATTAAATGCAATGTGACATATCTCTTCATTGCCAGTAAATGTCTGGCCCCTAACATTAGATTTTTAGGCTATAAAATGTTTGTTTAAAACGTGAATAACAGTATAGCTTCAGTTGGTCCAGATGAACCTAATGTGGACGCATGACTTACACAATGTTTCGGGGATGTGTCAAAACCTTAAGGTAAAGCTTCAGGTATACCTCACGAATGACGCAGTGGAACCCGGGCCCTGCCCACGCCGCTTGTAAACACAGCTGGACGCCAGGCCAGGTTTTTTTTTTTTTTTTTTTTTTTTTAAACCTTCCCTGCAGACTCAAGGCCGACTGAGCCAGCTACATTCTGTCCTCCGATAGGCTGTCCCTAAACCTTACACAAGGCGTCCGATATGTAACGTTAGTGTAATGCTCTGACGTATGACGCACCTGATTAGGTTTCCCTTCTTCTAGATGAGGCTGACCGACGTGCCTGAGGAACAATAAAAGATATGGCAGTCTGGTCGCCTGATTTACACTGATAAGAGACCCGAGTGTGACTGTGGTAATGGCCTAAAACGCGGCGCCACCACGGACTTTTCCACTGTAAATACGTAGGCCGAGGGCTGCCACGATACACTATGGAAAGCACAGGCTTGTCGCTACGGTGGAAAAGCGTCATCGGATGGGCCGACCTTGAGTGGATCGGGCGAGTGAGGTGTGAGGATGCATGAGCATGACAGACAGCTGATCTGAAACAGCTGGCTGAATGTTTACAGTGAGACAGGTGGACGTTTCCGGGGGTCTTACCTCCACGCTTCCGTCCGGTCCTCCCACCGGCGCGAGACGACCCCTGTCCGCGTGAATCCCCACGCTCTCTTCCCACGCATCCTCCCATGGTGGTCAGTTAGATCCGAACCACGGCATCACTGACTACCGGTATACAAATAAACTTAGCGCCAGCCTGGCACACAAAACGTGACAGCAGTTGCAGATATGGCTCAAACTTCAATGAGGAAGTTCAAAAGGCTGATCAGCATCAGGATGTCTTCGCTATGGGGTTTTTTAAGCTAGCTAGTGCTAGCTTGGGAAGGTAACGTTAGCAAACCGTTTGAAGAAACTTTTCCCCCAAAAAGTAAAATGTCTTTGTTTTTATATGGCACAGACTCTGTTGCTAAATAACGGTTCTTCAATTAACATTATGTAGTTTGACAAGGCAGCCCCATCTTTAGAAAAAATACTTTTTACTTAATGATTGGCTAGCTAGGAATCTATCCAAAAGGGAACTTCTGGCTGTTCCGCTTAGATAGTGGTCCGACTATTATTATTTGATATCTCAAACATTCCAAGCAAAATGTCAACTCTCGTGCACTGAGGTGGTGCTCGCCATGTGGCTAATTAAAGACAAAGATTCACCGAAATCAGCGCAGACTGCCCGAGGCCTAACAATTTCATCTTGAGCAACTTTTCTCGTCTGGTAGCTTACTAGCTGCAACGTTATCGCTACTAGAAGATATGTTCCTCATTTGATTAACATTACATGCGTTCGCAAGTCAACATCAGCTGAGACTAAACGGTTTCCAAATGTGTAAAGTTAAATCTGTACTTTAATTAGCTGGGTCTGGTGACTAATATGACGATAAATAACAGAGAGCAGTGAGAGCGAGGTTAATTACCAACTCGTCAAAAACTACGATAACGTTGCAGTTAGCAGCTTAGCTAATAATACAAGTAAGCTGGCAGATTAGCTTGGTAGCTAACATACACGTTCCTTGCTAGCTAGCAATCAAACCACCATAACAAACTTTCGACAGCGAGTCTTTGCAGGTGACAAGTCCATTTCTTCTTTTAAAAGCCTCTACACTTGATTTAGGGTGTAGTGGATTCGTTGGTCATCCGTTAATCTGGTCCACACGAGTTTCAAAACTTCAAAGCGTTCATAGTTCCTGCGACTAGGGTAACATTCCTTTCCCTTCCTGATGTTGGAACAGTCAGCCAGCCAGAAACACGTACTACGCTTGCGCAAGTCCATGTGCAAGTTCTTGCATTGCGTCGCACAAGACAGCCAATAAAATGATTCCTGAAACATGCTTCTCTGTCTAAAAAATATTTATACCAGATGGGCAGAAATACTGTTTTGTGCGTAAATCAGAAATCAAATTGTCATGGTGATACACTCCTCTTGATCTCAAAGTAATTATAACTGTGATAATAATTAAGATCGATTCCAGCAACCGTATCAAATAATACAATTCGTTTCACATGCCTGCACAGATAAAATTATTCATTTGTCAACAATGTTGAGTATAATACGAGTTTGTAGTTAACAAATTTGAATATGAACTTGACATTTCATTGTCATGCAACAATAAACACTTAACCAGATGTAGTCCTAACTTTCTGCGCATGCTCACATGGGTAAAAGTGAATGCACTGTCGATCAGAATGGCTGCGGACAGTACTCTGCTCCTCGGCTTAGTGGAGGAATTTGTCTCGGGCCAACAGGACACGAAAGCCACAGAGACCGCGAAAGGTGATGTGAAGCCCTCATCTAGCGTGCTCTTTGTTTGCGTTGGCATAGACCGAGTGGCAGAGAAGCTCCGTGCTGAAATGCACATGTGATGTCCCCGCCGCTTTGCATTAGGCTAGCTAGCAGGTTAGCTCAGAAGCTAGACACTCACCACATCCTGTGTACAGAAACGAACAGAGCTTAGGAAAGCGCTCAGTACAGGCAGTCAGACTCGCATCTTACATGTGCTCATGTGAAGTAGTAGGTATTTATTAAATATCAGGTTGGACGGGTCATGTTGTAGCCAGCTCATAGTTGGCTTGGTAGGCAGGGATACAGGCTTTTGTCAGAAAGCCTTGTTGTGCTGATCACTTTGTGCTAAACGCGATAAGTGGCTAGCACGCTGTCAGTGAACTCTGATCATTTGAAGTCGTAATACGTACTCGTCCCCTGACCCCACCGCTACAGGTGTCCGGGCATATTTCCCGAGCTGGCCTCGCGCTGGCCTTGGCTCGGAACCCCCGCCTAACCTTTGTTACTTCACTTCCATTCCACACGTAGACGGTTTTCTGCCTCTTTCTCTTCTAGGCGTCAAGACTGGACAGTTCACTGTTCTGCAGCTGATCGAAGCATTGGGGTAACCTAAAGAATTACTTTTTTTCACTCCACATTTGAGAAGTTTATTGTGTGTGCAACACCTTATGCGGACAGCATCCACACTGTCAATGTCTTGAAACTGCAGAAAGTAATGTTGATTCGTTGCTGGTTTATTTGTTTAAGTGTTCCCCTAATGAGGTGTGTGTGTGTGTGTGTGTGTGTGTGTGTGTGTGTGTGTGTGTGCGCGTGTGTGTATGTGTGTACACATGCGCTTGTGCAGTTTGAGTCTCACCAGCTCTCAGCACGAGACTCGGGCCCGAGGCGTCAAGCTCCTCTCACAGGTCCTACAAGAGTGTTACAGCTGTCTGAACGAGAGAGAGGGTGAGAGATATACAGACACACACACACACACACACACACACACACACACACACACACACACACACACAAGCTCCTCTCACAGGTCCTGCAAGAGTGTTACAGCTGTCTGAACGAGAGAGAGGGTGAGATATGAGACACACACACACACACACACACACACACACATACACAAGCTCCTCTCACAGTGTTTCAGTTGCCTGAAGTGTTTCAGCTGCCTGAACGAGAGAGAGGGTAAGACACACACACATAATCATGTAGTCTATGTAATATGCAGAACTATGCTTAAAAAGCATCACCATCTCGGTATACCCACTTAAAATGGGCAAGGATACATATTAACATTTGGGTTTAGGCAAGTATACCCACTACAGCTAACTAGACTACACCACTATACACACACACACACACACACACACACACACACACACACACATGCATACACTTAAACTCGAGCTCCTGAATGAGAGCGAGGGTGAGAAACACACACACACACTGCTGACTGTTGTATTGCAGATAGATGACAGAGATGATGATCTGTATAGCAGGTTAATGTAAATGGTTAATATGACTAATCTATATAAGAGCAGGTTAATGTAAATATGATGGTTAATATGACTAATCTATATATGAGCAGGTTAATGTAAATATGATGGTTAATATGACTAATCTATATATGCGCAGGTTAATGTAAATATGATGGTTAATATGACTAATCTATATATGAGCAGGTTAATGTAAATATTATGGTTAATATGACTAATCTATATATGAGCAGGTTAATGTAAATATGATGGTTAATATGACTAATCTATATATGAGCAGGTTAATGTAAATATGATGGTTAATATGACTAATCTATATATGCGCAGGTTAATGTAAATATAATGGTTAATATGACTAATCTGTATAAGAGCAGGTTAATGTAAATATGATGGTTAATATGACTAATCTATATATGAGCAGGTTAATGTAAATATGATGGTTAATATGTTAATGTAAATATGATGGTTAATATGACTAATCTGTATATGCGCAGGTTAATGTAAATATGATGGTTAATATGACGAATCTATATATGCGCAGGTTAATGTAAATATGATGGTTAATGATGATGGTGTGGCTAGTGATGTTGTTGATGTGGTGTTCTTGTGCGTTCCTACAGTGGAGGTGCAGTGGGGTATACTACAAAGCATGTTAGACATATCTAGGCTACTGTATGTAGACATATTGAGGCTTGACAAAGCCTTGACTCAGGGGTATCCGTTAAGTGATACTACGATAGCAGTTATGTGATGTATTGCACGCACAGCACTATTAAAGCGCATTCGAGATCCAAAATGTTAGTAGAGGCGGAGCTCCACCTGTAAGATATATGACAGAGTCCTACACGTGAGATGTTTTTGACAATTGATTGGTCAGTGGGCGGTAGATTACACGATTTGCACTATAACTTAGCACATAACCTCCTCCCGACCAGGTTTGGTTGACAGCATAAGATACCATGGTGATATAGCGACACTAAAACAGATCCACTTTCGTGTCACAGCATAGCCTGGCTTTGAGCGCAACATACTGTACCTCGCTAACCCACTAATCGAGATTCGTAGTACACCCCACATGTGGTGTGTTGGTGGTGTTGTTGTTGTTGTTGTTGATGTGTGCGTTCCTACAGTGGAGGTGGTGGTGGCTGGTGTTGATGTTTTTGTTGATGTTGTTGTTGATGTGTGCATTCCTACAGTGGAGGTGCTGGTGGCGTTCTATGAGAACCGACTGAAGGATCACTATGTCATCATCCCCCACGTCCTACAGGGACTTAAGGCCCTGGTAAGATCTCTCACCTCACTGTGTGTGTGGTGTGTGTAGGTGGGTGGTGTGTGTATGCGCGTGCGTGTCTGTGCGTGCGTTTGTCTGTGTGATGAGAATCAGTTGACCCTCCTCCACAGACGAGGTCTGTGTGTGTGTGTGTGTGTGTGTGTGTGTGTGTGTGTGTGTGTGTGTGATGATCTGTTGACCCTCCTCGTCAGACGAGGTCTTTGTGTGTGTGTGTGTGATTACTCTCGTGTGACTCTGCTCTGCTCCACAGACGAAGACTTCAGCTTTGCCCCCAGGGTCAGCAGTGTCCATGCTGAAGTCTGTATTCCAGGACACTCATGTGCAGGTGAGTGTGTGTGAGTGTGTGTGTTGTGTGTTGCAAGGGTGAGTGTGTGTGAGATTTGTGTTGTGAGATGCACAGGTGAGTGTGTGTGAGATTTGTGTTGTGAGATGCACAGGTGAGCGTTTGTGAGATTTGTGTTGTGAGATGCACAGGTGAGCGTGTGTGTGTGAGATTTGTGTTGTTAGATGGACAGGTGAGTGTGTGTGAGATTTGTGTTGTTAGATGCACAGGTGAGTGTGTGTGTGTGTGAGATTTGTGTTGTTAGATGCACAGGTGAGTGTGTGTGTGTGAGATTTGTGTTGTTAGATGTACAGGTGAGTGTGTGAGATTTGTGTTGTGAGATGCACAGGTGAGTGTGTGTGAGTGTGTGTGTTGTTAGATGCACAGGTGAGCGTGTGTGAGATTTGTGTTGTTAGATGCACAGGTGAGCATGTGTGCGATTTGTGTTGTGAGATGCACAAGTGAGTGTGTGTGAGATTTGTGTTGTTAGAGGCACAGGTGAGTGTGTGTGTGAGTGTGTGTGAGATTTGTGTTGTTAGATGCACAGGTGAGCGTGTGTGAGATTTGTGTTGTTAGATGCACGTGTGAGTGTGTGTGAGATTTGTGTTGTTAGATGCACAGGTGAGCGTGTGTGAGATTTGTGTTGTTAGATGCACAGGTGAGTGTGTGTTGTGAGATGTGCAGGTGCAGGTGAGTCGCATCGTGCCACTGCTTATAGTCAGAAGGCAGTGATGGTTCTCAGAGGATTATAGAGCTCCTGGTTAATCCCTGCTGTGTGTGTGTGCGCTTGCGTGTGTGTGTACGTACATATGTGTGTGTGCATGTACATATGTGGGCTTGTACGTACATTTGTGTATGTTTGTGTGTGTGTATGTACATATGTGTCTGTGTTTGTTTGTGTGTACGTACATGTGTGTTTGTGTGTGCGTACGTGTGTGTGTGTGTATGTTTGTGTTTACGTACGTGTGTTTGTGTGTACGTACATGTGTGTATGTTTGTGTGTGCATACGTTTTTGTGTGTGTGTGTTTGTACATGTTTGTGTGTACGTACATATGTGTGTCTTTTTGTGTGTGTGTGTGTGTGTGTGTGTGTGTGTGTGTGTGTGTGTGTGTGTGTATCTCTTTCAGTCTCTGATGATTCAGGAGCGATCGTGTGTGTACAACATCCTAATCAATCTAATGGAGTCTCGACAGCAGGGTAAGAGCCTCTGACTGGCGCAGCGCGCACACACACACGCACACACACACACACACACACACACGCAGATTTATTAAGGGCCCCCCACTAATTGGAAGGGGGTTTGGGGGTCCTCCCTCTGAAATGTTTTAATTTGTTTGATGTGATTTCCTGTATTCTGGTGCATTTTGGCCATCCTGATGTGTTGATATTGAGGCAATGATTCCAGATTCCTGACCCCTTGGGCCCCAGTAGGCCCATGCAGTAATCCATCCCTACACACACACACACACACACACACACACACACACACACACACACACACATGCGGGCATCATGCTATAGCTGGCACCGCTGGTAGTCCAGTACACATGTGGTAGCGGTCGGTCATCATGCCCACAGCTGAGTGAACTGTTAGGTGTTGCAAGTGTGTGTGTGTGTGAGAGAGAGTGAGTGAGATCAACAGCGGCAGCACTGTGGAGGCAGTGAGTCAGCATGATGAAGCATTAACATCATGGCTGCTGTGTTCTGAGACTGAACTGGTGTGCGTGTGTGTGTGCGTGTGCGTGTGTGTGTGCGTGTGTGTGTGTGTGTGTGCGTGTGTGTGTGCGTGTGCGTGTGTGTGTGCGTGTGTGTGCACGTGTGTGTGCGTGTGCGTGTGTGTGTGCGTGCGTGTGCAGAGCTGAAGGGGCTGGGTTCGGACTTTGTCTTTGGGTTCGTTCAGTCGATGGACGGCGAGCGTGATCCACGCAACCTCCTGCTGGCCTTCCAGATCGCTCAGAAGATTATCGTGGGCGGCTACGAGATGGGTGAGAGATCTGACCTCCGCACCTGCTGACCTCCTCCCTCTGCACTGCACTGCTCTCTCTTCTTGCTGCTCTTCTCTCTCTCTCTCTCTCTCTCTCTCTCTCTCTCTCTCTCTCTCTCTCTCTCTCTCTCCTTACCCCATGCTTCTTTCTGTTTTTCCAGGCAAATTCACAGAGGAGCTGTTTGAAGTCACTTCTTGCTACTTCCCTATAGACTTCACACCGGTAGGTGTAAATAGAGGTGGAAACACAGATATTGCAATAGTCATCTGTATAGACATGTCTTTACACACAGCCTAATGCTTTAATAACAAATACTGATATTAGGCGGCAGTGGTGATACGATACATTGCACAAGTGGCGATACGAGATATCGATATCTAGTATGTGTGTGTGTTTACATGTAGTGTGCACATTGGTTTGTTTTAGCTGTAGTCTCTGATTATGCCATTATACATCTCCTGCTGGTGTGCGTGCGTGCGTGCGTGCGTGCGTACACACATATATATTGTCTTGATGTTTGTGTGTCTGGTCATGTGATCAGCCTCCCAACGATCCGCACGGGATCACACAGGAAGATCTCATCCTCTCCCTCCGAGCCGTGCTGACTGGAACCCCACTTTTTGCAGAGGTACACACACATGCGCGCACACACACACACACACACACACACGCACAGTGTATGGACTTGCACACATACGCACACAAACACATACATGGCCAACAAATGTTTGAAAGATATGTCATCCAGTTAGAATAGAAATTATTGAGCCATGCTTTCCTCAAATGTACACAAGTGTCACTTACAGGTCTATTAAGACTGTAATAACTCTGTGTGTGTGTGTTGACAGTTCCTGATGCCCCTCATCATTGAGAAGCTCGACTCCGATGTTCAGAGTGCCAAAGTGGACTCTCTTCAGACACTGGTAACACCTGCCCCTCCTGCCTACACACACCCCAACACCTGCCCCAACACACCCCAACACCTGCCCCTACACACCCCAACACCTGCCCCTACACACCCCAACACCTGCCCCTACACACCCCAACACCTGCCCCTACACACCCCAACACCTGCCCCAACACACCCCAACACCTGCCCCTACACACCCCAACACACCCCAACACCTGCCCCTACACACCCCAACACACCCCAACACCTGCCTACACACACCCCAACACCTGCCCCAACACACCCCAACACCTGCCCCTACACACCCCAACACCTGCCCCAACACACCCCAACACCTGCCCCTACACACCCCAACACCTGCCCCAACACACCCCAACACCTGCCCCTACACACCCCAACACACCCCAACACCTGCCTACACACACCCCAACACCTGCCCCAACACACCCCAACACCTGCCTACACACACCCCAACACCTGCCCCAACACACCCCAACACCTGCCCCTACACACCCCAACACCTGCCCCAACACACCCCAACACCTGCCAACACACACCCCAACACCTGCCTACACACACCCCAACACCTGCCTACACACACCCCAACACCTGCCCCTACACACCCCAACACCTGCCCCTACACACCCCAACACCTGCCCCTACACACCCCAACACCTGCCCCTACACACCCCAACACCTGCCTACACACACCCCAACACCTGCCTACACACACCCCAACACCTGCCTACACACACCCCAACACCTGCCCCTACACACCCCAACACCTGCCCCTACACACCCCAACACACCCCAACACCTGCCTACACACACCCCAACACCTGCCTACACACACCCCAACACCTGCCTACACACACCCCAACACCTGCCCCAACACACCCCAACACCTGCCCCAACACACCCCAACACCTGCCCCTACACACCCCAACACCTGCCCCTACACACCCCAACACCTGCCCCTACACACCCCAACACCTGCCCCTACACACCCCAACACCTGCCCCTACACACCCCAACACCTGCCCCTACACACACCCCAACACCTGCCTACACACACCCCAACACCTGCCTACACACACCCCAACACCTGCCTACACACCCCAACACCTGCCCCTACACACCCCAACACCTGCCTACACACACCCCAACACCTGCCCCTACACACCCCAACACCTGCCCCTACACACCCCAACACCTGCCCCAACACACCCCAACACCTGCCTACACACACCCCAACACCTGCCCCTACACACCCCAACACCTGCCCCTACACACCCCAACACCTGCCCCTACACACCCCAACACCTGCCCCTACACACCCCAACACACCCCAACACCTGCCCCTACACACCCCAACACCTGCCCCTACACACCCCAACACCTGCCCCTACACACCCCAACACCTGCCCCTACACACCCCAACACCTGCCCCTACACACCCCAACACACCCCAACACCTGCCCCTACACACCCCAACACACCCCAACACCTGCCTACACACACCCCAACACCTGCCCCTACACACCCCAACACCTGCCCCTACACACCCCAACACCTGCCCCTACACACCCCAACACCTGCCCCTACACACCCCAACACCTGCCCCTACACACCCCAACACACCCCAACACCTGCCCCTACACACCCCAACACCTGCCCCTACACACCCCAACACCTGCCCCTACACACCCCAACACACCCCAACACCTGCCCCTACACACCCCAACACACCCCAACACCTGCCCCAACACACCCCAACACCTGCCCCAACTGTGTGTGTGTGTGTGTGTGTGTGTGTGTGTGTGTGTGCGCGCGCGTGTGTGTGTGTGTGATTGATTTGTATTTTGTTTCCTGTGTGTTGCAGGCTGCCTGTGGTCCTGTGTATGGACACAAAGGTGTGTGTGTGTGTGTGTGTGTGACTGATGTGTATTTTGTTTCCTGTGTGCTGCAGGCTGCCTGTGGTCCTGTGTATGGACACAAAGAGCTCTCACAGTTCCTCTCAGGCCTCTGGTCATCTCTACGCAGAGAGGTTGGACTCACACACATACACACACACACACACACACACACAGATATACGTTTAAAACGACGTTTATACGTACAATACGTATAAAAATCCACTGAGAATCTTCTATAATGCTGGGAGTGTCAGGTGTTTAACGTGTGTGTGTAGGTGTTCCAGACGTCGAGTGAGCGCGTGGAGGCGGCGGCCCTCTCTGCTCTGACCTCACTGACCGCCTGTCTCTCCCGCTCCATCATCACCTCCGACTCAGACGACGCACTGCACACACTCCTCCAGCTTGTGCTCACAGGTGTGTGTGTGTGTGTGTGTTTCAAATGGCTATGCGGTATTCTGAAGATCATGATCATCATATTTTCAAACAGACTGATGATTATTCTGTTTCTCTGTTCTTTTGTCTCTCCCCCTACTGTCTGCCCCCCCCCCTCTCATACTGTCTCTCTCTCTGTCCATACTGTCTCTCTCTCTGTCCATACTGTCTCTCTCTCTCTCTCTCTCTCTCTCTCTCTCTCTCTCTGTCCCCATACTCTCTCTCTGTCCACACTGTCTCTCTCTCTCTCTCTCTCTCTCTGTCCCCATACTCTCTCTCTCTCCATACTGTCTCTCTCTCTATTATTTTCCATTTTACGGAAACTGTTCACTTACTTCAATGAAAGTTTTTCAATGGAAACATTTATTTTTGGTTTTAATTATGTACAGAAGCGAAGGCACAAATGTCAATTGTTGAATTTTATCATTGGACAGGCTAAGATGTCTATATATGTTAGCAGGAGGAATAAGGTTGAGCATAACTCAAGATCTGATCTTTTAATGGTATTTGCAATCTTGGTGAGATCAAGGATTTTAATTGATTTTGGTTTCTACAAGGAAATGAGTGATCTTGAAACCTTTGAGATTATATGGTGTCAGGAAAATGCTCTGTGTATGGTTGTAGAGGATAAAGTGCAATTTAATACCTTGTTAGACGTTCCTGTGCCTGCTGTTTAACATACATAACTAGATGTGTCTTCTATTTATTTATTTATTTATTTATTTATTTATTTATTTTTTAATCATTCATCTTTGAGATGACTGTGACTTTGTATGTCTTTTAGCTATTTGTAATAAAGGTTTTTATAAATTCAATTATCTCTCTCTCTCTCTCTCTCTCTCTCTCTGTCCCCATACTATCTCTCTCTCTCTCTCTCTCTCTCTCTCTCTCTCTGTCCCCATACTCTCTCTCTCTCCATACTGTCTGTCTCTCTCTCTCTCTCTCTGTCCCCATACTCTCTCTCTCTCCATACTGTCTCTCTCTCTCTCTCTGTCCCCATACTCTCTCTCTCTCCACACTGTCTCTCTCTCTCTCCATACTGTCTCTCTCTCTCTCCATACTCACTCTCTCTCTCTCTCTCTCTCTCTCTGTCCCCATACTCTCTCTCTCTCTCTCCATACTGTCTCTCTCTCTCCATACTGTCTCTCTCTCTCTCCATACTCTCTCTCTCTCTCTCTCTGTCCGTCCCCATACTCTCTCTCTCTCCATACTGTCTCTCTCTCTCTCTCTCTCTGTCCCCATACTCTCTCTCTCCATACTGTCTCTCTCTCTCTCTGTCCCCATACTCTCTCTCTCTGTCCATACTGTCTCTCTCTCTCTCCATACTGTCTCTCTCTCTCTCTCTCCCCCATACTGTCTCTCGATCTCTCTCTCTCTGTCCCCATACTGTCTCTCTCTCTCTCTCTCTCTCTCTCTCTGTGTCCCTGTCTGTGTGTTGTCTCTCTCTCTCTGTCGTCCAGACTGCCAGCACCACCTGTTGGAGCCGGATCTGAAGCTGGTGTGGCCGAGTGCCAAGATCCTGCAGGCCGTGGCGGGCGCGTCCTACCGAGCTCACCTGAGGGTGGGCACAGCCGTGATGCCCCTACTGCTGGAGCAGTACATCAACCGGACGCAGGTAACCTTTAACCTCTCACCTTTGACCTTTAACCTCACTACTCAGTACATCAACCGGACACGGGTAACCTTTAACCTCTCACCTTTGACCTTTAACCTCACTACTCAGTACATCAACCGGACGCAGGTAACCTTTAACCTCTCACCTTTGACCTTTAACCTCACTACTCAGTACATCAACCGGACACAGGTGACCTTTAACCTCTCACCTTTGACCTTTTAACCTCACTACTCAGTACATCAACAGGACGCAGGTAACCTTTAACCTCTCACCTTTGAGCTTTAACCTCACTAGTCAGTACATCAACAGGACACAGGTAACCCCTCAACTTTGACCTTTAACCTTTAGCCTCACTAGTCAGTACATCAACCGGACGCAGGTAACCTTTAACCTCACTAGTCAATACATCAACAGGACACAGGTAACCCCTCACCTTTGACCTTTAACCTTTAGCCTCACTAGTCAGTACATCAACCGGACGCAGGTAACCTTTAACCTCACTAGTCAGTACATCTGTGCCTAGCCTGTTACTGACCAGGCTAACAGCCAGGCTTCGTTCATTCTAATGTTAATTATGCTACGGGGCGGTGGTAGTATAGTAGTGTATACCGCTGTGCCCTTGAGCAAGGCACTTAACCCCAAGTTGCTCTGGGGACAATGTGATCCCTTGTAATATAGCTGACATATGTAAGTCACTTTGGTCTAGAAGTGTTTGCTAAATGTAATGTAATGTAATGTAATGTTGTCTTCTTGGTTCAGCCAGCTGTCATTCAATTCAGACCTCCATGTGATCTTTTTAAGAGCTTATTCCATTTATATACTATTTGCTAAATGTATTTACTCGCAAAACACAACAGATTGTCTGATCATCATCAGGTCATCAAGTCCTCCTGTCCTGTAGAGCTGATCCCAGATTCATATCCTGTCCTGTAGAGATATGATCCTTAGGTCATCAAGTCCTCCTGTCCTGTAGAGATATGATCCTCATGATATCAGGTCATCCTGTCCTGTAGAGATATGATCCTCATGACATCAGGTCATCCTGTCCTGTAGAGATATGATCTTCATGACATCAGGTCATCCTGTCCTGTAGGGATCCTCAAGTGGGGTTCACATTGCACACGCAAACGGCAACGCCGCGCTATGAAACACGTTACCATATGGTTACCACACACACACCTCTGGGTACACACCACACACACACCTCTGGCCTGCCGCTGCGCTGTAAATTATTGGTCATTTTGCTGCTTTGCCGCTCTTGTGCGAAGTCCAACCATGAACTGTCTTTTGCGCTGAACCCGGCGGCACTACAACCATCTTTGGGACGTTACCTCAACCAAGAGCAACATAGCGGCGAGCGAAGTGCATACCGTGTACAATGTGAAGTCCCCTTAAAGTCATCCTGTCCTGTAGAGAGATCCGACCTCTGGCCTGTGGTCCTGTAAAGGTCATCCTGTCCTGTAGAGAGATCCGACCTCCGGCCTGTGGTCCTGTAGAAGCGTATTGTCCTATAGAGGTCATCAGGTCATCCTGTCCTGTAGAGATCTGGGGCCGTATTCACAAAGAATTTTAAGGCTAAAAGTAGCTCCTAACTGGCGAATTTAGGAGCAACTCCTAAAAATAATGGGCGTGTCACTCCTAACTTTAGGACTCCTAATTTTTTTCACTAAAAGTAATTCACGAAGCATTTTAGACCTAAAAGTAGCACCTAAGACCTATTCACAAACCGCTTTTTGTGGCATTTCATGTCACGATGTTTTGAAATCCTATGCGGCTACAGGAGCTTCCAATCGCGAGGAAACTATTTTGCATTGTAGGCATAACTAAGGGATGCAATAACGCCACCAACAACAACCAAAACTACTCATTGTCAACATGAATATTAAATATAACATTATTGTGAATCAAATTAAAATGTTCTCTTTTGCAAACGTAGGCATAGGCATAGTAGCAGATTAATTTAATAATGTTACAAAGATACATCAATTCGTATGTTTCATTAGGCTACTAGGCTATTTGTTTTGCCTTACTCTTGATTCATTTAGGCCTTTTTATTCAGTTATTCATCATCTTCTGTCCTTGTGTAGTGCACGCATTCTCAGACCTGTCACCTGCCACTCATCATCGTAAGGGAGGTGTTTGGAATCATTCCCGTGTTACAATCAGCCAATCAAGGTGGTCACTTCAGTCAAGCTCGTGCATGACGTCATCCATAGCAACGAAGACTCACTCTTATTTTAGGAGTTGTCATTTTTCCCTACTAAGAGTAGGTCTGAAAGGCTTTGTGAATAACTTTTAAGAGAAAACTCCTAGCTAAAATCTTTTAGTGCGATTTAGGAGTACTCCTGGTGGTAAGATAAAAGGCTTTGTGAATACGCCCCCTGATCTCCGGCCTGTTGTCTTTGCAGAGCACTCAGCGGCGCACCCTGCTGGAGGTGTTGCAGGGCTTCGTCCAGCCGTCAGAGGCCAGCAGACCTGCTGAGGGAGGTAAAATATCTGACGCGCACACACGCACGCGCATACACATACATACACACACACACAGACATGTACATACAGACAGACACACACACACACACACACACACACACACAAACATATACATATATACAGACACATACACATTCTCTGGCTTGCTTTATATATTTGTAATGCTTGTTGATGTTATTGTTGTTGTTGTGATGTTGATGTCTTGATGTGTGTGTGCTCTGGCAGAGGAGTGTGTGTTGCTGCAGTTCCAGTCGTCTCTGTGCAGCGTTGTGTTCTCTGCTCTCACCGAGACCGGAGCCGGACTGCAGATCACAGCCACACGCATCCTCAGCGCTCTCGGACAGCAGACAGGTACACACACACACACACACACACACACACACACACACACACACACACACACATATATATATATATTTAGCGCTCTGGGACAGCAGACAGGCGCACACACACACACACACACACACACACATCAGCGCTCTGGGACAGCAGACAGGTACACGTACACACACACACACACACACACACACACATATATATTTAGCGCTCTGGGACAGCAGACAGGTACACACACACCCTCACCAGAGAGCAGACGTAACCGTAACCAGCGGGTGCAATAGTTGTACAGTATGTACGTCAGGTCCCTCTCGACACATTAAGCAACGTGCTAGTAACAGATGCTAGCACCCATGGGTTTTAGCTCTCTGGCTAGTAAGAGATGCGAGATGCTAGAACCCATGGGTTTTATGTCTCAGGTTTTAGTTGTCTGGCTAGTAAGAGCTGCTAGCACCCATGGGTTTTAGCTCTCGGGTTTTAGCTGTCTGGCTAGTAAGAGCTGCTAGCACCCATGAGTTTTAGCTCTTGGGTTTTAGCTGTCTGGCTAGTAAGAGCTACTACCCATGGGTTTTAGCTAACTGGCTGGTAAGAGATGCTAGCACCCATAGGTTTTAGCTCCTTGGCTAGTAAGAGATGCTAGCACCCATAGGTTTTCGCTCCCTGGCTAGTAAGAGACGCTAGCACCCATGGGCTTTAGCTCCCTGGCACACACACTCACACACCTGCCGTTCCCTGCCCCCCCACCAGGTGTTTTGACCCCCCATGATGTGGAGCTGGCAGTGGATCATCTGACCACACTCATCCTGCAGGAGGATGACCCACAAGTCAGGTACAACGCATGAGCACGCACGCACGCACGCACGCACGCACACTCACACAGCCGCACGCACGCACGCACACTCGCACGCACGCACACAGCCGCACGCTCACACACACACACAGCCGCACGCACACACACGCACGCACGCTCACACACGCACGCACGCTCACACACGCACGCACGCTCACACACACACGCACGCACGCTCACACACACACGCACGCACGCTCACACACACGCACGCACGCTCACACACACACACGCACGCACGCTCACACACACACACGCACGCACGCTCACACACACACACGCACGCATGCTCACACACACACGCACGCACTCACACACGCACGCACTCACACAAACAGCCACACGCACGCACACTCTCACACACACGCACGCACACTCACACACAGCCGCATGCACGCACGCACGCACGCTCACTCACGTGGACTCTTACTGTATTCACTAGGTGCATCCAAAGATTGTAGCATTTTCCCCCCAAAAGTATTTAGTATTGCAATAGCCTACTAACCTATTTATCATTCTTATGTACCGGTAATGTTTATTTAGTATAAATATATATTTAGTTTATTTAGCAATAGCCTACTGTTACAGTTGTAGTAGTCATATGTATTCCTATGGAATGTTTATTTATCATTCCTATGGAATGTTTGATTATTATTACGACCGCCGCTAGCGAAGCCAAAAGTCAGTAAGTAATTTTGTTGGAAGTTAAAAGTGGGTTGGAAAAACAATGGACGCTTCCTAGGACTGTAGTTTACCGCAGAGAACGTCTAATAAGGATAGGAAGATGTTCACATGAAATGTAATTCCCATTTCTTCTTGAAGCCGAAATAAATCTGAGGATGTTTATCGGACAGGCGCACGGGAACCTATTTTTGACCAAGGGTACTGAATAACAAAAATAATGGATGTCCGACGATTTCTCCCCCCCTGGACATGTTTAGGATTTTGACTGCTAAATACGTCATTTTAGTGCAGTGTGCGAGGGTGATGGCGAGAAGTTTTAGAAAAGTCCTGGGCAGCCACAAATTCCAATGTTCCGCGACAGCACTCCGAGTCCACTGCACCCACCCTAACCCCACAGAAGCGCACTTGACATTGTTAGCCTATTTCAGTATAGCTAAGGAAAATTACTTTTCTGATCGTCAAAACCACACCAGAGATGTTAGGCTTTAAATATAGGCTAATAATCAGGCTGCAATGATCTCGCAAATAATTTCTGAATAGCCTAAAGTGTGTCGTCTCCACAGCAAGTAGGCCTATGTGTCCTAATAATTTCTATCTTAGCGACTAGGATAGTGAATGATTTAACTATCTATGCATTTATTATTTTTGCAAAACTGTAAAACACAATTAAAGTTTCTTTCAGCTTATCCATGTTTTTTTTGAACGTGTAAATCGCATAGAATATGTAGACCTATATCAACCGTAGGCCCAGTGCTCGAATTACGTGGGAGCCAGAGGGAGCCGAGCTCCCATAGAGTGAGGACTGGCTCCCATGAAAGCAACAAAGTCAAAAATCTGAGGGGGTCTCTCATATCTGAAGGTGTCTGGCATTGCAATTTAATCTTAAACAACCGCTCATTATCCATCCCTGTGCGTTCTCTTACCATTAAAGACGTTAAATTAAAATATAGGCTACTACGGGACGTAGACCTACCCTACGCTCTTGAACGCTGCATTACACTTCACCACCACACCACTAGACTATATGAGCAAACCGTATACGATCGTTTTGACAGCACTCGCAAATCTGAAGAAGTCACCCTGCTTTGATGCGAGTGTTTTGTCTATTTACATAGGCGTTCATTGGGCTAGCCTATATGGTTTGATATGTGCTATGTTGATTGACAAAGCCATAAATTATGGCCCATAATGCAGCCTACAATGATTGTGTTGTCTGATGATCTGTAGCCATCCTCTGCCATTCAGAGCTCCAGAAAGTTCCCAGATATTTTAAAACACCTGTTAGCAATCTCTGATGTCAGAATATTCAATGGCTACCCGACAACATCTCAGTGCAAACTCCAAAATTGTTCGTCTATTAATTTTCCACGGTTCAACAATACTAGAACATAGTTTGGCTGCAATGGCTCATAATTTCTGCCAGTTAGTGCTTTTTCCCTGTGTATAAGTTACACTACATGCATTATTGTGTTTGACACTGAGGATAGCCTATCTGAGACGGTGGTCTGGTTCAAATGAGTCACGTTGTGAAATTGAGAATGGCACAGATTAAATCATTTAGTCCATTTCTTTCTGAAATATGGACTATTACAATCAATAATATGTTGAAATTAATTAAAAGCAATCAATTTCTATGAAAAATCTATGTCTGTTGTGTGCGTGTGTCAAGGTAAAGCCTAGGCCTACCGTGCGCATATATTGTACGCCTAGGCTTTTTCACCGCCTTGTTGGGCTATGCACGGGGTGTGCAAACTTTTTATGAGATAGAGAGACCCCCTTAAAGACAAAAAGATAATTCGAGCCCTGCGTAGGCCTACACACTTGATCGCCATCACATGAAAGAGATGAAACCACGCTACGGTTCTTACAGTAACTGACTCACGTTCACGTTGATATCTATAACTGTTAATTTTTAGTAGCCTATATTCGAACCTATCCATAACCCTTTTTTGCTATTTGACTCATCATTTCACATACAAAAATATAAATAATGTCAGACAGTGAATTAGTAAATATTTAAAAATATATATAATATTTAAAAAAAATCTATCTCCTGCCAGCAGGGGGTGCTGCAGCACCCTCAGCACCCCCCTTCCCACGCCCTTGTTATCGGACATGCTTGGTTTTTACTGCAGGTACGTTAATCTTATAATATCAATAAGGACCTAGGTAATGTTACCGTTAGCGTTGGTTAAGTGATGGAGGCCAATTTGATTGATTGCATTTGTAGAAAACTAGGCTATAAATGCGGTTATACCAAGCAAATTAATAGCAGCACTGTAATTGTATCTTTCGACTGTCATTTGTTGCACGTGCTACAAAAAACATTCTGTGCAATGGAAGATTTACCAACGTTACACCGGTCTGATACAGTTTTGCCTATACATGCGTGAGACTGAGACGCCTGTTTATTTTGTTTTAAGTGCGTGCAGGGTGTGAGAGGGGAATCGATGTGCTTTGATTCCAGCTTGGTAGTTGTAGTCTGTGAGATTAAAAAGCACGTGTGTGTAAAGTATCCAAACAATGACACCTTCATTTCATTATGGCTGCTTTAGCAACACACCTTAAGCTACTGTGTAGTGGGTCCCATTTAGAAGTGGCTACTTCATTCGCGCTTTCCTTGACTCATGGAGCTGCGTGAAATTTTATTACAACTTTTTGCCACGATATGGCAGTTTAAGTCCGCTTGATACTGTAAGGCGTAAGCCATTGGTTTCCAAAGGAGATTTTATTTGTGTCGCCAGCATAGCCTATTGACAATTTATGTTGTAAATAGGCCTACCTGTAGCTTAGGGAAGCTAACAGCTTTCTATTGGGATTTAGTTTGTTAGTTACAGTTTTGTCATAACTCCCTGATGCATTTTTGCATTTAGAATAGCCAGACCGTGGATATCTCAATCGGAAAATTAAACAATATCGGGTGCCTATGGACTAGGCTGGGTGAACCCAGCCTGATGCCCGCTATTTATTTTTTGATTTCTTAAAATATTGAGCTTGGTCTGGTGAAAGCCAGACTAGCCATGGACCTCAGTTACACAATGCAAGGGAATCAGCCTATATTTGCACGAACAATAACGGACAACAGCTCTTCAACTTAAATGTGTATAGCGACACATTTCATCAAGGCCCATTTGGACATGTCAGTTATTTGCACCACTGGTTAGATGTAAAACAGCATTTCGTTTCAGACTACTGTTACTTAATTTGTGCATTGACAATAAAGTATCACATGAACTAAAGATGACTAAAATCTTATGTACTGTAGAAGAAGAAACATTCACAACAAAATCCATCCATCCAAAAATGACCTTTGTTTTTGATAGCTGTTGAAAACGGCATGGAACTGACAGAGATGTTTTTGTTCATAAATAAATAAATGAATAAATAAATAAATAACATTACGCTGATACCTTTTGCTTTTCCCAAATACAATGTAGCCTACAGGTGTAAGTGACCTTTCATCAATCCAGTTGCAATGGATGAACTGTGATAACCTGCCCTACTTGTGATTGTTTAGAGATTTTAAAGGTTTTATAACAATGCTACATCTTCTTTGGCTATTCTACAATCTATTCACCTTTTCAGCACCAGTAGGCTACTTTCTGTGCAGCCGCATACACACACTCAGGCATGCCAAACAAGCATACACAAAAGTTTCAAGAGTGGGGGATGGAGTAAAATATGGAGACAAATTGAAGTGTGATTTATTTTCGCGGAACGGATGTACAGGACTGAGCGGCGGTCATATTTTGTACCGCTATGCGGTACATCTAGTTCCTATGGAATGTTTGTTTATTATTAATCTGTAATGATTTGCAGTAACGCGTGTGTGTGTGTCTGTTTGCAGTGTGGCAGTGGAGTGTTATTATTAATCTGTAATGATTTGCAATGACGTGTGTGTGTGTGCAGTGGTGCAGTGGTAGAGTGTTATTATTAATCTGTAATGATTTGCAATGACGTGTGTGTGTGTGTGTGTGTGTGCAGTGGTAGAGTGTTATTATTAATCTGTAATGATTTGCAATGACGTGTGTGTGTGTGTGTGTGTGTGTGTGTGCGCAGTGGTGCAGTGGTAGAGTGTTGTGGGTCGTTGGCTCCTCGTCACCCTGCAGCCTTCACCTCCAGGATGCTGCCTAAACTCAAAGAGTGCATCTTCACCGGTACGACACACACACACACACACACACACACACACACACACACACTCTCACTCTCACACTCTCACTCTCACTCTCACTCTCACATATGCAGTAACATTTCCTGGATGGTGCCCAAACTCAAGGAGTACATATCAAATCTTCACTCACTACCATGCACACACACACACACACACACACACGGGTCAGCATCAGTGTTTTGTGTGTGTTCAGAGCGGATGGTCCAGGGGGACAGCGTCGCCCCAGCTGAGTTGGGCTCCCATAATGCAGTGCGGCAGAGGTGTGTGACGGCTCTGGCACGAGTGGCGTGTGAACGCAGCCTGGTGCAAGAGAGCAGTCCTGTACTACTGGACGTGCTGACAGCCGCTCACACAGGTAACACACACACACACACACACACACACACACACACACACACGCAGCCTGGTGCAAGAGAGCACACCTGTACTACTGGAGGTGTTCACAGTCGCTCACTCGGGTAACACACACACACTGGTAACACACAAACAGACACACAGGAAACACACACACACACACACACACACACACACACACCCTCTGTGAAAGCCCCTGTATCTGATGATGTGTATTGTGTGCTCCTAGGCCGTGACTCTTTCTCGGTGGATGAGGTCATCTCTGTGTGCCACAATCTGCAGAGGATAGCAGAGCACGCCCCACACATGGAGGCAGAGATTGGACAGTTCTTCCATGATGTCATCATTCCGCGACTCCTGGGGCTGGCCGTGCAGGCAGTAGTACAGGGTACAGTTTGTTTCCATGACTGCAGCTCTCGTATAGCGTGGTCTTGGACATTAGCGTGGTCTTGGACATTAGCGTGGTCTTTGTTTTTATAGGGCAATTCCACGGAAATTGGACTTTTTGTCACATCCATAACGCCAGTGAAATGCCTTGGCATTTGTATGATGTGAATGATAACATTCATTTTTTTGTGCATTTTTTTCTTCTTCAGCCAAAATTAGCAAATGCTCAAGTTTCATGTACTCATTCACATCGTACCATGAATGTGTGCATGAATGTTATGAATGTTACAGAAAATGTAATTTTCCATGGAATTGCCCTATAGTAGTTTTGGACATTCATGAATGCCTCTTTAAAATCTGACCTGTAGAGTACAGTTGTTTTTTTGTTTTTTTGGGTGATATTTACTGAGATTAGCTCAGAAGATAACCTTTAACATTTTGAATGGCAGAGTTCTATTTGCATGAAATACTGTATCTAACTGTGCTGTAGTTATTGTACTGTCGGATACCTTCAGTTCAACTTGTAACATTGTAACAGGGTTGAAACCCTCAGGAGGCTTGTGCAGTTTTGCCAGTTCATAAATGCATGCTACACTATGCTACGCTAGCTTGTCCAGCTTTGCCAGTTCATAAACACTATGCCACGCTAGCTGCTAGCTTGTGCAGCTTTGCCCGTTCATAAACGTACGCTACACTTTGCTATGCTAGCTTGTGCAGCTTTGCCAGTTCATAAACACTATGCTACGCTAGCTTGTGCAGCTTTGCCAGTTCATAAACACTATGCTACGCTAGCTTGTGCAGCTTTGCCAGTTCATAAATGCATGCTACGCTATGCTACGCTAGCTTGTGCAGCTTTCCCAGTTCATAAACGCATGCTATGCTACGCTAGGAACTGGTTCTGTAAATCTCGCACGTGGTTCACACGTCCTAGGAGAGAATGTCCGCACACCAGAGTAGCTCCCAAAGTTTTTCATTAAAAAAACGCTTTGGACCCAACTGGGTCCAACAGGAAGAGATTCGTCTGCTACTTTAATATGCCTGCCTGTGTGAATGAGTGTGTGTATGTGAGTGAGTGTGTGTGTGTGAGAGAGAGAGGGAGGGAGTGTGTGTGTGTGTGACCTCATGTCTGCCCTGATGTGACTAATTACAGATGAAGGTTCTTGTGGGCGGAGTCCCCTGGCGGAGGAGGCGGTCCTTTCTGTTGTAGCTCCGGTCATCAGCAGTTCCTGCTCTCGTTTGAATGCAGAGTAAGATGCACACACACACACACACACACACACACACACACTTGCATAATGCACATGATCCACACACACACACACACACACTTGCATAATGCACATGATCACACACACACGCACACACTTGCATAATGCACATGATCACACTTACAAATACACACTTGCAAAATGATCACTGATGATCACACTGATAGATAGATAGATAGATAGATAGATAGATAGATAGATAGATACTTTAATGATCCCCAGGGGAAATTCAAGGTGATGACCACCTTCTCCCATCTGCCTCCACACACACACACACACACACACACACACACACACACACACACACTTGCATAATGCACATGATCACACTTGCAAAGAGCGATCAAAGAGCGCTAGAGAGATCTACGTCATTTTGACGTCACATTGTCGCGCTACCGGTCGGGAATGTCGTACCCTTTAGTGTGTGTGTGTGTGTGTGTGTTCACCTCACTGTGTGTGCTTCACCTCACTGTGTGTTCACTAATTCACAGATGGGATAAATGCAGAGACCAAATTTCTTGTATATGCAAGTATACTTGGCCTAGAAACCTGATTTACATTTACACTAGTGCACTGCACACATTTGCACACATTTACACTAGTGCACACATTTACACACATTTACACTAGTGCACTGCACACATTTGCACACATTTACACTACTGCACACATTTACACACATTTACACTAGTGCACACATTTACACTAGTACACACATTTGTACATTTTCAGAACATAA
>NC_055959.1:39756678-39774178 GCF_018492685.1 Alosa sapidissima | reverse complement strand
CGCTGGTCCCCTTTAAGGAACTAATGTGCATGTCTCCTTTAAGAAACTAATGCGCTGGTCACCTTTAAATGCCCTGGTCACCTTTAAGGAACTAATGCGCTGGTCACCCTTAAGGCGAGACACGGCAGGTGAAAACATTGTTTTTTCATGCACTGGTCAATTTCGAGATTTTGGGCTAATTTGCTACCTTAGCATGTATTCTTTCACACTACTACAACAACAAAGCCCGATTTACACATTTAGGTGTTTATTTCATTACATTTTGTCTACTCGCGCCTGTATATTTCTCCTAAATTCACCAAAAGTTAGTCTTCTAACGTTTCATGCTCTACCGCGACCCTGCTACAAAACATGACGTGTGTAGTACCGTTGGAAAGCTCTGTTTTTCCTGCATGACGTTGTGCTATCCAAATATGGACACTTCCTTTGTAACCGCAACCAATCGCGAAAGTTCAAAGGCGAGTCTAGGCTGAGAACGGGATCTCATTGGCTGTGTTCCAAGGCTGTTTTCTCAAATTGAGTTTTTCTCATTTTCCAGTAGAAACATCTCAGCCTATGTAGCACCTATGTACACCAAACTTTCCAGATATACACTTAGCAGTATTTTGAAGATATTTACAGAGGGATTTGTTAATAAACCATTCCTGGCCTGATTTATGTGACATTTTAATTAAAAATATATGGCAAAATCGATTTTTTAAGGCTATGGACAGTATATTCTGATTTCCTAGGTAATGAAAGCAGATATCCTGAAATCCCTCTGTAATTTCATTTTCATCTTGTATGCAAACAAAATGAAAAAATAATTTTGTACCTGGCTTTATCATATGTTCAGATCTATCTACCGAAAATATATGCAAATTTGTGCATATTTAATGAGTGCCTAATTTGCATAATTAAACATTCGAATTTCAAACACTTGTAATACATTTTTTGTTCATACTTGTGTAAGTAATCAACTGAGGAAGTGTCATGGTGATGTCTATTATTTTAAAATTTTACCCTATTCACCTGTAGTGTCTCACCTTAAGGAAATAATGCGCTGCGCACCTTTAAGGAACTAATGCGCTGGTCTCCTTTAATGCCCTGGTCACCTTTAAGGAACTAATGCGCTGGTCGCCTTTAAGGAACTAATGCGCTGCGCACCTTTAATGCGCTGGTCACCTTTAAGAAACTAATGCGCTGGTCACCTTTAAGGAACTAATGCGCTGCGCACCTTTAATGCGCTGGTCACCTTTAAGAAACTAATGCGCTGGTCACCTTTAAGGAACTAATGCACTGCGCACCTTTAAGGAACTAATGCGCCTGGCACCTTTAATGCGCTGGTCAACTTTAAGAAACTAATGCGCTGGTCACCTTTAAGAAACTAATGTACTGCGCACCTTTAAGGAACTAATGCGCTGCGCACCTTTAATGCGCTGGGGCCTCATGTACAAAGCTTGCGTACACACAACAATGCTGCGTACGCCACTTCTCAAGCTCACGTCCGGATGTACGAAGACTGACTTGAACGTGAGAATGTGCGGTCCTCCACGCCAACTTCATGTCTGGCATACGCACATTTCCAATGTGTATCGTCAGTTGGCGACACTTAGAGGCAATGCAGCGCAACAACATTAGTTGATCGCGAGTCTAGGCCTTTATTTGCACAGTATATTGTGAAACGTGGGTTATTAAAAATGATAACACTTCGAAAGTAGGCCTATGTTTCTATATAAATGCAACATGCGTAAATTCGACTAAGTTATGCAACAATCTATCTATAATGACAACTGTAGACTTATTAGAGGATAAGAATTAAAAGGGAATGTGAAACAGCCTACACAGCGCCGATATTTGGTTACACGATTGTTGATGACTGGCTTATCAAACATTTCAGATTTTGAAGAGCTTTCCACAAAACCTGTGATAAATGGGGTCGGCTTCACGCATTTGCCCATGCCTTAACATTTGCTGAGTGTTTTCCCTTCATATCTTTGATAGTTTTCATTTTAAAAGAAATACATATGGGACAGGATCATGCATGTGAATAGATAGGCTGACTAATAAGCGCGAATATAAGCTATTTCCCTTAGTGTGATTGACTGCATGGCTAATTTGACTTTCCTCAAGTAAGCATTCGCATTATTGTCACACTTGTGTGCAAATATCTGGATATGATCCAGAAATCGTAATGTTGTGGCGATGTGGCCTCGATCAACTTAGTTTATTCCATTCGGGTACACGATGCGTGGTACTTGGACACGATTGATTTAATGATTTTTTAATAAATGCAGTTCTGTTGTAATGGTCCAAATGCATTCAAACCCAGTTATGCGAACCCTGTCACCTACTTGCAGACTGGCCAATCTTGCCACGGTCTCCTGTAGCCACTGCCACACTTTGCCACTGTTTTTGTAAGTTAGTACGTTTTTGTTAGTAATTAAAGGTGATAAAGACGTAAGATTCTTGCCATTTCGTCAGATAAGTACTTCTACCTCGCATTCGCTGGAAATGAACTGTTTTTATTAATTTGATGATTTCAATTATTAAACTTTGGAGCAGGTTGAATGATCCACAGATGAGTTTTCATTGTTATTAATATTGCGGGATACGCCATTTTGTCTTTGCGGAGGTCTGCGCTCTCGAGTGGCCTAGTGAGCATATTAAAATGAGCGTGACTGAGGGAGGAGAGAGGGTGGAGTGTAATGCTCGTGCATGTGCGCTTAATTTCACGTTAATCCGGATGTACAAAGAAAGGCTGCGTGGAATGCTGCGTACGCACAGTTTCATACATCAGGATTTTTTTGTGCGTACGGTACATTTCAGGTTTGCACTTACGCAATGTTTTAGTATGAAATCCACGCAAGTCTTTGTGCATGAGGCCCCTCGTCACCTTTAAGAAACTAATGTGCTGGTCACCATTAAGGAACTAATGCGCTGGTCTCCTTTAAGTAACTAATGCGCTGGGCACCTTTTAATGCGCTGGTCTCCTTTAAGGAACTAATGCACTGCGTACCTTTTAAGGAACTAATGCGCTGGGCACCTTTTAAGGAACCATGGAGTGCTGCTTTAGCACACAACCCTTTAATGTCGTGTTCCCAATTCAAATCAGCTGTTTGTCTGCTGCGGTGTGTGCTGTCTGCTTGCACTCTTATGTTTTTAACGTGTGTATGTTTGTTGTCTGTTGGTCTGTGTGTGTGTTAGATGCTGCCGTTCCGAGCGCGTGTGCTGCGTGCTCTGGCTGCTCCACTGGATGATAAGAAGAGGCTGGTGAGGAAGGAGGCCGTGCAGGCCCGGGGGGAGTGGTGAGTTACACACACTATATACACACACACTATACACACACACACACACACACTATACACACAAACTATACATACACACACACACACTATACACACTATACACACACTATACACACACACACTATACACACAAACTATACATACACACACACACACACACACACACACACACACACACTATACACACACACTATACACACTCTACAAATACACACTATACACACACACACACTATACACACACACACACACACACTATACAAATACACACTATACAAATACACACTATACACTATACACACACACACACACACACTATACACATACACACTATACACACTATACAAATACACACTATACACACACACACACACACACTATACATATAGACAATACCACACACATACACACTCACACACACGCTGAAACAGGCAGGTACACGCTAGAAGGTATTTGTCTTTTAAGTGCAAACAAAGACACACACACACAGTCTTTGTCCCTTTGTCCCAGTCGTCACATGATCACACAGCGTCATGTGAGAGAGATCTCTTACTCCCACTGACAGCACACACACTTGCTGTGAGTTGGGCAGCACACACACACACACTTGCTCTGAGTCGGGGCAGCACACACACACACACACAGGCTTGCTCTGAGTCGGGCAGCACACACACACACAGGCTTGCTCTGTCTGGCTGCTAAGAGTACTATGAATGGGGACTGTGTTTCAGGGAAGCCCTTCAATGGGCCTTACACACACACACACACACTTCATTTCATGACACACTACTTACAGTGTAGTTCCCTCACATACTCTCTCTCTGTGTGTGTGTGTGTGTGTGTGTGTGTGTGTGTGTGTGTGTGTGTTTTAGGTTCCTGCTGGGAAGCCCAGGAAGGTGAACTTGAGAAGGAGGAAGAGAAGAGAGAAAAGTGTGTGAGTGTGTTTGAGAGACAAGGATGCGTGTGTGTGTGTGTTTACAGCAGAGGATTCTGGGACCCCCCCCCTCCCTCCCTCCCTCCACGCTACATCTTTTTTAATCATCCACTCCGCCCGCCCCCCCCCCCCCCCGATGTAATCTCGGCCTGTGCCGTCGCTTCTGTCCCATACACGCACAAGAGTCCAGCACTGCTACTGACCAACAGGAAGTCCTGTGAGGTGGATGCTCCTCTCTGTGCTGATTGGTTAGGGGTGTGTGTGTGTGTGTGTGTGTGTGGACCACTGACCCACAGAGAGGGGAGTTCTGGAAGAGCATCGTCAGTATTGGACATTCATTTAGCGTCATGGCAACCAGACTCATAACATCACAACACACACAGTAATGCACAGCCACATAACGGACCATATTTAAATGTCAAGTAAGTTCACCGGTCATTAAAACATTTTGTAAGATTAACACGGGTGTGTGATTTCTTAACAGAGTGTTTTCTGTTGTGTTAAACTGTGTATTTCAGAAACATTATTCATAAAAATAAAGGAGAAAAAAAAAATAATTTTATACAAATAGTTTTAAACAGTCAGGATGGAGCATCGCTCCTATCGGTCTTGTAGTCATGGCAACCTCTGTCCACGGTGCCAGTATCATCCCCACGGGTTCCGTTTGGGAGTATGAGGGACCGCCCCGTGATCACACTGGTTTTCCCCCACGCGAGTGTGCATGTGCTTTGCCGTCACAATCGTAACCAACACGGATGCCACAACAAAGGTAAAACATATTCACTAATCTGAAATAAACAACTGTATTTGATTAAAATATGGTGTAAGACGTTTGTGAGAGAAGGATATGCAGCTTTCAAGTGATAAAAACGGCACATTCCCAAGTTCACATTAAAACGGTTGAATATCAAAGTCCACAAGGACTACAAACCAACTACAACGTGACGACGTTCCCATGCGCATGAACTGTTGCTATGGGATCTGGGCCGGGTTCCGTTGGCAGGTTAGTTGGACTAATTAGTGGTTCTGATTAATTGATATTTAATTAAATGTAACACTGTGAGAGAACTACAATCTGGGCTACACGTACATAATGTACTCAACAACACACACACAGGGGTCAGAAGGAGGTCATGATCGCCTGTGATGATTATTAATGTCAAATTATTACTCATGAGACGTCTGTGTGGCCCTCCGTACGCTCATCTTAAGAATGTCAGTCAAGAAGACCACACCCACCCTGTTCCTCAATGACTCCGCCTCTCAAGGAGAACCAATCTTTCCATTGGTTAGCTTCAGACTGATGTCACATGTTCGTTAAGAGGTTTTCTGCGAGCAGTCTTGACTGATGCTGGTGGCTTTTGCTATCACACAAACACATCTGCTGAGAACTGACACACACTGATCGATCGCTCGCACACACACACGCTGAGAACAACACACCCAGTTAGTTCGTTATCTCCAGACCCTCCATATTGGATCTGTGGTGACCGGACAAGACGCTGTTTGTTCACTGATGACTTGGAGAAGAAGCTGAAATGGCCCGTCCATCTTGGAGCAGAACCTGGGTCAGTCCGTCCTGCCATCAGTAGCTTTGTTATGGAGCAGTGGAGACTGAGCTGAGATGGAGGCCCTGTGCTGACCAGATGCAGCTCCGCAGGTGGGAGTTGAGAGAAACTGGAGGCCCTGTGCTGACCAGATGCAGCTCCGCAGGTGGGAGTTGAGAGAAACTGGAGGCCCTGTGCTGACCAGATGCAGCTCCGCAGGTGGGAGTTGAGAGAAACTGGAGGCCCTGTGCTGACCAGATGCAGCAGTCTTTGGCACCAAGAATGTCTCACAACTCGGCACATCTACAACACACACACACACGAAAAACACGTACACTGAATCACACGCTGTTCGTTAGTAGAAAGTAGAAATCCATCAGTCCCCAAAGAGGGTTTTGTGCGCCAGTCCTGCTGCAATGCGGCGAGCTCCATTTTGGATCCGAGAGCTCAGCGTCCAGCAGCGTCCAGTGCTCAGCGTCAGCCTGCTGCAGTGCTCCAGAGCTCCTCTAGGGGGCGACGCTGGTGTGTGTCCATGAGGGGGGTGGGGGGTCAGATGGCCATGGGGTCAGTCCTCTGGGGGGGGGCATCCCATATGAGGCCATCTCCGAGGGGGGGGTGGGAGGAGGGCAACAGGACACGGGTGACCCAGTGGCTGAGGGGGCAGAGGAGGACCAGAGTTACACACACCACTAACGCACGCACACACACACCACTGACGCACGCACACACGCACCACTGACGCGCACACACACACACACACCACTTACACACACGCACACACACACCACTGACGCGCACGCACACACACACACACCACTTAGACTTAGACGCACACGCACACACACACACACACATCACTTAGACGCACACACACGCACACGCACACGCACACGCACACGCACACGCACACACACCCCTTAGACGCACACACATCACTTAGACACACACACACACGCACACCACTTAGGCACGCACATACACCACTGAGACACACACACACACACACCACTTAGACGCAGGCACAAACACACACACCACACTGACAGCGCACACATACACACACAACTTAGACACACACGCACACACACGAAAGGAATGGAGACGTATGCTACACATCACACACATCTGCTCTGTAAGATGCATGCATGACTGACCACTGACCAGAGCGTATACACACACACACATCTGCTCTGTAGGATGCATGCATGACTGACCACTGACCAGAGCGTATGCGTATACACACACACACACACATCTGCTCTGTAAGATGCATGCATGACTGACCACTGACCAGAGCGTATGCGTATACACACACACACACACACATCACACACATCTGCTCTGTAAGATGCATGCATGACTGACCACTGACCAGAGCGTATACACACACACATCTGCTCTGTAAGATGCATGCATGACTGACCACTGACCAGAGCGTATACGTATACACACACATCTGCTCTGTAAGATGCATGCATGACTGACCACTGACCAGAGCGTATACACACACACACACATCTGCTCTGTAAGATGCATGCATGACTGACCACTGACCAGAGCGTATACGTATACACACACATCTGCTCTGTAAGATGCATGCATGACTGACCACTGACCAGAGCGTATACGTATACACACACACACACATCTGCTCTGTAAGATGCATGCATGACTGACCACTGACCAGAGCGTATACGTATACACACACACACGCACACTTCCTACCAGAGCGTATACGTATACACACACACACACTTCCTACCTGGGCGTATACGTATACACACACACACACACTTCCTACCAGAGCGTATACGTATGTATACACACACACACACACACACACACACACACACACACACACACACACACACACACACACTTCCTACCAGAGCGTATACGTATACACGTATACACACACACACACACACACACTTCCTACCAGAGCGTATACGTATACACACACACACTTCCTACCAGGGCGTATACGTATACACACACACACTTCCTACCAGAGCGTATACGTATACACACACACACACACACACTTCCTACCAGGGCGTATACGTATACACACACACACACACACTTCCTACCAGAGCGTATACGTATACACACACACACACACACACACACACACACACACACACACACACACACTTCCTACCAGGGCGTATACGTATACACACACACACATACACACTTCCTACCTGGGCGTATACGTATACACGTATACACACACACACACACACACACACACACACACACACACACACACACTTCTGACCAGAGCGTATACGTAATGCTGAATTCTGATTGGTCAGTTAAGCGTCTGTGCTCTACTCTGCACCCACCTCCTCTTTTCCACTCCAAACAGGATTTTGAAGTTGTTGACTCGTCCAAAGTAGTATGGGTTTCTGAACACCTACGGAGAGAGAGCGGGGGGGGGTCAGCCATGCATGTTCCACTCACGGACTTTATCAGTTATGACCATAGACTGTCCAGTTCTATATATACAGTCTATGGTCATGACGTACAGTAAGTGTGCATGGGAATGAATATATAGTGAACCAAAACCACTAAATGCACTAATGCCTGATCTATCCCACAATCCTGTGCACCAATGCCTGATCTATCCCACAATCCTGTGCACTAATGCCTGATATCCCACAATCCTTTTTTTTTTTTTAAATCTCTTTTTATTAACCAAGAACAACAAAGTTACATACCTACATGAAATACATTTGTTTTTCTCCAACATTTTTAAATAATAATAATAAATTTTTTTTTTTTTAAAAAACAACAAAAAAATGTTTAATTAAAAATAACAAAAACCCCACCCTGCCCACCCTCTGTGCGTCTTAGTATGTAGCCAGTCAAACCAAAGACAATCGTAAGTCACATGTACACTTATAACCATCTTATACCAAATAAAATAAATACATAATCCAGTAAAACACAATAAATGTGTACATACACATACAATATCCAGTAAACAAACCAATGGTACATAAAACCAATATTGTAGACTTCTTTAGGCCTTAGCCATCTCAGTGCTTTTAATGTCATTAGGGACTCTCAGGAAGGGACTTAAGTTTTTCAAGATATGTTATTAATGGGTTCCAGATACCATAAAAAAGGTCATTAGACCCTCTGAGTGCATACTTTATTTTTTCCAATTTCAAATACATCATAAGATCAGTCAGCCATACAGATACTTTTGGTGGGTATGGGGATTTCCAATGTAAAAGAATTTGCCGTCTGGCAATCAAAGTCGAAAAGGCTAATATATCTTTATACCTAGCAAGTCCTATATGGTCGTTTGGCACGACTCCAAAAATTGAGGTATACACATTGGGCTCATCTATTTCTATAACTTCAGATAACGTTTTATAGACCCCTAACCAAAATTGATCCAAGCATGGGCATGACCAGAACATGTGGGTCAAAGTTGCTGGAGCGCTATGACACCTGCTACAACGGTCATCCATGCCTGTGAATATTTTTGCCAATTTAGCTTTAGAAAAATGCATCCTATGCAAAACTTTAAACTGGATTAAGCTTAGACGAGCACATGATGTAGTCCCATTAACCCTACGCACATGATGTAGTCCCATTAACCCTACGCACATGATGTAGTCCCATTAACCCTACGCACCGCTTCCATCCATATACTATCTGGTATTGTCTCTCCTAGTTCAGCATCCCACTTTGCTCTAATCTTATTTACAATATTGTCACCATGGGAAGTGATGATGTTATAAATTCTGGAAATAAGTCCCTTTAAATTAGAAGACACTTCCAAGATATCCTCCAAGACAGATGATATCCCACAATCCTGTGCACTAATGCCTGATATCCCACAATCCTGTGCACTAATGCCTGATATCCCACAATCCTGTGCACTAAGGTGTAATATATCCCACAATCCTGTGCACTAAAGTCTGATATCCCACAATCCTGTGCACTAATGTCTGATCTCTACACTCATGCGTGTGTGTGTGTGTGTGTGTGTACCTTGCCCAGCTGTTGGAGGCGTTTGGCCTCCTTGCGGTTGATGTGGCGCTCCACACTCGTCTCTCCACGCAGGATCATCACAGAGTGCCACAGCGTCAGCCCACCCAGAGCCAATGCCACCGAGCTACACACACACACGCACACACACACGCACACACACACACACACACACACGCACACGCACACGCACACACACACATGCATGTTATAATTGTAAAACAGTTTGATACTGTTATTGTGGAACAGTCTCTTGCTGAAAGTGAGTGTGAATGTAATGTAAGCACTTTCAGACATACGTGTAAGACCGGAGGTTCTGCCGATGTTAAACGGTGGGGCCGTATATCTGAACGACATAACCGGTCATATGGAAGTCCGAATTCACCCGGTGTTTATACTACCCCCCCCCCCTAGTATTTCCTCCGGACATTATGTAAATGTGCTGTGTCTGAACGAGGCGTAGAACATGCAGTTTAAATTCACACCTAGTGAGAGGGCGTGTTGGTGACGTTTCTTTCGTGCGTCCATGTGGTTAGATCTGACTTAAATGCCAGTGTTATGATGGAGTGGCATAGTGTTGTCCAGAAAATCTCCGACCTGGAAAGATGCAGACATCACGGAGCTACTGTCCGTGAGGGCATACAACATTTTGATAGAACACATGAAGGGAACGGCACGTTGTAGCCTACAACTGCATGGCAAGGCCAAACGAATTCAAAAGACTGAATCATCATCAGCAGAAGGCGCTGAAAAGGCAGTAGCCTACAGCGACGTCGTTGACGACAATAACAGGAGTATTTAATAAATTGTTAGCCAACACGTTTTTCTGTTCATTGATAGCCTTCATGACCTGCTGAGCTCAGTGATATTTGCTGAGCATAAATATGCCTAGAGAAAATGAAAACGAAGAAAACCCAACTTTGTTCCAAGCTCCTTACGTAAATGCAATAGACACATGGGGAGAGGATGCTTTTGGAAAATTAAACCAAACTTCACTGTTATGTCAGTATTTTGTTTGTTGCTTAAAAATGTTGTATGATGGCCTTGAAGTCTTGAGTTAGCCTACTGAATTGGCTGGTAGCCTACCATAAAGTTTGTGCATGCTCTCTCTCTCCAACGCAAACCAGATTTGGGGTTATTCTGCTACATAATGTTGAAAACAGATAAATGTGTTTATTCGAAGCACACATACAAATACTGTAGGTCAATTTCAAGTGCGCACTTACTGTATGTGACGCCTACTTCAAGTATTAGCCTACGTACAATAGATTTCTCTTCTTTAGCCTACATAATGCATAGGCTACACTTTGTAAACAAAAAGCAGCTGTGACAGGCAGCGGCCGCATATATTCTGCGTCATATCTCGCATCTTGTGAACTCTACAAGCCCCCACCCCTCACTCGACAACCACACGGAGATTCTGTAATGTGCGTGTATGTCGCATACATACGTACGTATAAGGTCAGTATAAGGTCCGCAGGTTAGCATCATATCTGAATCATCCGAAGGGTAGGACCTCCGTTTGACAAACCTCCGCATATACTCCGGAGGTTATATCTGAAAGCGCTTTGTGTGTGTGAGTGTGAGAGTGCGAGTGTGTGAGTGCAAGTGCGTGAGTGCAAGTGCGTGTGCGTGTGAGAGAGGGAGTGTGAGTGTGAGTGTGAGTGTGTGTGTGTGTGTGTGTGTGTGTGTGTGTGTGTGTGTGCGTGTGAGAGTGCGAGTGTGTGAGTGCAAGTGCGTGTGCATGTGAGAGAGAGAGGGAGTGTGTGTGTGTGTGTGTGTGTGTGTGTGTGTGTGTGTGTCTATATGTGTGTGTCCCACCTGGTGAGGACCCAGAGGTAGATGATGCTCTTGTGGTGAAGTCTCTCACTGAAGGTGTAGGGAGGAGCAGGAGTCTGGTAGGAGCTCTGGAGGAAAGAGTGAAATAACGAGGGATGAAGAGAGAGAGAAAGAGAGAACAGGGGATGAAGAGAGAGAGAATGAGGGATGAAGGAGAGACAGGGAGAGAGAAAGAACAAGGGATAGAGAGAAAGAGAGAGAACAAGGGATGAAGAGAGAGAGAACAAAGGAGAGAGAGAGAACAAGGGAGAGAGAGAGCTGTCTGCCTAAGCGGACCAGCACCAACACAATGCTGGGTCTACACCATAGACTGTTTAAATAAGTGGACAAAACCTCTATGACGTCTGGGTTTACACACACCCACTACAGATGTCTGCCAAAGACAAAACACACTAACACAACACCACACACACACACACACACTACAGACGTCTGCCAAAGACAAAACACACTAACACAACACCACACACACACACACACACTACAGACGTCTGCCAAAGACAAAACACACTAACACAACACATACACACACACATACACACACACACACAGCCTTGTACTACAGGGCACTACTAGCTCCACATGGAGGACTCTATCCCAGGGTGCTTTGCTGCTACCTGCATCGTCATGTATCCAGGGGGGAGGAGACTATACAGAAGCCCCGCCCCCGTCACCTTGTCACCTGGCAACTCACGCTCCAGGCTCCGATGTGACTACAGGAGACGACATGAATCAGCTGGACATGACACTGACACACACACACACACATGCGCGCACACACACACACACGGACACACACACACATGCACACACACACATGCGCACACACACATGCGCACACACACACGGACACGGACACACACGGACACGGACACGGACACACAGACAGACAGACAGACAGGAAACGCGGGTGGGCTGTATGCATGAACACAATTGTCCACATTATTTGACCTAGACATCACCGGGCCTGACCCTACCTGCCCCCTAGACATAACCGAGCCTGACCCTACCTGCCCCCTAGTACTAAGTCCAGATGCCACGCAGGTGAAGGCATGTCTGAACACAAAAGGGTAAGATGCGGTAAATTCACCCCTTTGCTGTGTGAAGCTGATGGGGTCCACTTGGTTTAACTGCAGTTTATGAGGTTATGACTAGGGCTGGGCGATATGGCTGAAAACTCTATCACGATATAAGTATTTCATATCACTCGATATCGATAATTATTGATTTTTTTTTTAAAAATCTATTTCAGATAAGGACCAGAAAGGGAGAAAAAAAGTTACATTTAAACACTTATTTTAAACTTAACCAATTCCTCTGATTTTAATCACCTCAGTTGTCAATCAAAGCAAACAGGGGAAAAATAGCAATATGATGAAAAACACTCAAATAAATAAATGTGCACATAAGTCTGAATGAAAAGCAGCACTGGTTGAAGCCTGGAAATATCGTAAACAAAGTAGCTTAATTTGCTAGTTTATCATAGTCTACTGGTTAGACTGTTCAGTTTACCCACGTGTGTTTATATTTCAAATGAATATTTTTTCTCCTTGGGACAGGCCCGTTTGAGTCTGGGAAAATACTTTTCCATTTGCATCGGGATTGAGATGATTAGAACTTAGCAGTCAATTTGAATGCAACAGTTTTGAACAAATTCGTGCAGCGAATACTAATGATGCTAACCGGATTTAATAGCAATTTAGCCAGTTGTCTTGCACGATTGTGAATGTTTGGATTACATGTGCATGCTGAGGAAGGATGCGCCTGTTGAGAGGGAGAGAGAGAGAGAGAGTGCGCAAGGGGCAAGGACTCATTGAGAGTCTGTGTTGAGGTAGGCCTACTTCTATCGCCTAGGCTACTCTGGTCGAGTTGCACATACTACAATGCAAGATATATTTAGCCTATTTATTTATGGACAACGTAAGGCAGGAGGTGTGTGTTGCTTTTAATTATCGAATGTTCTATCGAACGTATTTTTTATTGATATCGATTACATGTCTATTGCGATATATATCGCTATCGTTTTATCGCCCAGCCCTAGTTATGACTCATAACCTGCCCCCTAGACATCACCCGGTCATTACCCTACCTGCCCCCTAGACATCACTGGGCCTGACCTTACCTGCCCCCTACTTGCCCCCTAGTACTAATCCACTAATTCTCCTTCAACTTCTAGCGAGTGCATCTTTGGGCACGTGGGGCCGGCGTGGAAGTGTTTTCAGACCTTCTTTCCGTATCAGCGATTTGGACTTTAGTAGCAGCATTAATCATCATTATTGAACCTACATTGTGCTCCACACACACACCCTAACACCTGTACAACTGGACCCAACACACACTGTGCACGCACGGCATTGTATGTGTCTATGAACATGTCCAGGGAGCTGATGCTGCAGTACACACACCCCATGGTCATGTACACACACACACACACACACACACACACGCGCTTACCTCCACAGCATTGTATGCGTCTATAAACATGTCCAGGGAGCTGATGCTGCAGTACACACACCCCATGGTCATGTACAGACAGAAGCAGAAGAAGTGGCGATGGTTGAAATGTCCGACACAGTTATTCAGCCACGCTGGACACCAGGGTTAAGGCCGAACCCGGCGGACATCTCAACACCCCCTTCAGCTGACCTCAGGTGCGCTATTAATGCAGGTGACCTCAGGTGCGCTATTAATGCAGGTGAGCGTGTCAGTCCTGATTAATAACTCACAGCAGTACAACACAGCAGGGGACCGTGTCAGTACTGAATAATAACTCACAGCAGTACAACACAGCAGGTGAGTGTGTCAGTCCTGATTAATAACTCACAGCAGGGGAGCGTGTCAGTCCTGATTAATAACTGACAGCGTGTCAGTCCTGATTAATAACTGACAGCAGAACAACACAGCAGGTCTGAAAGGATACGACAGTGGTGGTCCATCTTCAGGATGCATCTACAACAACATACAGGAGTTAGATGGACTAGTTCAAAACAGGAGGGGTGTGTCTGTGTGTGTGTGTGTGATGTGTGTGTGTGTTGAACGTATGCTGAGCGTGTGCTGAGAGGTGTGTGTGTGTGTGTGTGTGTGTGTGTGTGTGTGTGTGTGTGTGTGTGTGTGTGTGTCCTCACCTGTTGCAGATACTGCAGTGGTGAGTGCGTGCTGGCTTTGGGATGATGCACTTCTTACACATGGTCACAGTTGGTACATCTCTCCTCTCCTAAGGCAGGAAATGAACGAACACACACGCACACATGCACACGCACACGCACACACACGCACGCACGCACGCGCACACACGCACACATGCACGCACGCACGCGCACACACACACACACATGCACGCACACGCACACACGCGCACACACACACACACACACACGCACACACACGCACACACACACACACACGCACAAAATGGGAAAACAGGGTTAGCTCAAATGTGTCTGTGTGTGTGTATTTGTGTGTATTTGTGTGTGTGTGTACCTGTGGGGGATGTCCAGGGGAGGTGCTGGTGGCCTTGTAGTAGTGGAAGGTGACCATCAGCAGGTTCCAGTGTCCGTAGCAGAGGTGCCAGAGCACCCAGTGAGGAGCGTACGTCTCCAGGATCAGAGGCAGCACACACGCGTACACGATCAGCACCACAGAACTGGTCAGTGCCACCACCAGACACACAAACACCTGTGCGCACACGCACACGCACGCACAGACGCACGGACGCACACACACACCAGGACGTTAAGGACAGCCTAGCAACACAGTCTACCAACATGAAGTCTGATCAGATAGAATCAGATAAAATGAAATGGGAGTTTCATTTCCCAGAATTTCCTAGAATAAGGAGAATTCAAAAGCCCAATAGACCTCTGCATATTGTCTACAAAAAAAGACCCATATCTGCAATCTTTGCCCATATAAAGAGATCCAGATCTCCTTATATGGGCAAAGATGACACCCCGATATCCTTGTATGGACAAAGATGGTAGCTTTGGGTCCTTCTTGTAGGTGAGCTTATATAATTTAATTTGTAATGAACAGTTAAGGTCAGTTAAGATGGGAGAATTCATCATGGAGATTGTAGTCTGTAGGCCTGGTGTATGTGTTGTGGGAGAGTGCATGATGGGTAGTGTAGTCTGTAGGCCTGGGGCCTGTACTACGAAGGGAGCTTAACCTACCCAGATGTAACCCAGGGTTACTTTGTTAAACCAGGGTTGACAAAACCTGGTTATCTTAATTGGTGTTAATCGGTACTACGACGCTGATTATGAAGTTGATTTGTTGAGCCGGGGTTAACCTAATTGGAATTTGTGCGCGTTCACATAAAAGGGGCGGGTTGCAGCACAAGTCACCACTTTCAATGATGACGCGATCACCTGATTTTACGGATGAATTATTATGACAAGTTATGAGGAATTAAAACCCACTCTACGACAAAAATCAAATACGTCGGCAATGAACAAAGCAAGGCTGTTGGCAACGTATTGCATATCAGGTAGCCTAAATGCCTAAAAGTAAAGTTTTATTCCCACATGTTCTTCAAATATGTGTTACGGAGGATTAGTAGCTTGCGGAATGTCTGAAATGAGTTGAAATAATTAAATAGCCTATTTTGAGTTCATAGAAATGCCTACAGATGCAACCCAATTCAGAAGTGGGCATATAGATTACAGTAATAGGATAATTGAATGTTTAAGTAGCCCCCATTGACTGATTTATGTATGCCTAATCCTGTGAACATTTCAGATGCAACACCATTGCCAAACGCACATGGCAGCAGGTGAAAATGAAACACAAAAACATTATTCAGAATAGTAGGTTTATATAGTTATAGTTTGCATTAATATTTCTTAATTATGAAAACATGTAGGCCTAGCTTATAGCCTTCACTTGGCCTCTGTTTTACAGCTAACAAGAAAAAGGTGTCTTGGAACACTACTGTAGGAGAAAAGGCACCAGCCAAGGATGGATCATGGCTTGTGCCAAGTTCACGTGCACAGGGGCCCTCAGCCAATGGGGGCCCTCGGATTTAAAAAAAAATTGCCATGAATTTAGGCTAGATTATACCTTCTGTCTGTTAATTTGCGGCACAACTGAATGGTGTTATGGAACCGCGGACCGAAAGAAAAATAAACTAAATGTTTTCCTGATCAATAAATACTTCTTAATTCATAAAATATAGAGGCATAACATTAGGTGGAAGTGGTAGGCTATGAGTGCTCATTCAATGTGTATGCGTGTTTGCGAAAGTGAAACTGACCCACTCGTGGGTAGGTGAATGAAGTGGATTCCTGCAATGTTCATGAAAACAGCATAGCGATTGGATAGCCTAATAATTCGTGACTTGTTGTAGGCCTAACAGTAGCTTATATCATAGCAAATAGCCTATGGCGATGCCGATGACAGATAGGCCTACACTTATTTCACTCGTCTCGCTGGAGTGAGCGCATAATGTGGGCTGTTGCGCAAAGAAATTCATTAGGGAGATGATCTGCATCTTCATTTACCAAACGCTATAGTTTTGCTAACATCTCCACTGTTAACGTGAAATATGTCTCCATGCAAGGTAGTGTCAAGCAGCAGTGAAGTGAAAACCTTATCATGCAGGTAGCCAATGTTCACGTCACCTGAGTCAGACAGAAAACGGGCCCTGCTTGCTCTGTTAAAGTTTGTATGCCCCTTCCAAACTGCGTTAAAAGGGTATATTTAACAGCCAGAATTTCGAAATTTTCCCGGGGGAGACACCCCCGAACCCCCCGTAATATGATCAGCACCACCTCTCACAAAATACTATCAACGTCCCTGCTACCGGTCCGTCAGATGACAACTGTGTCCGGTCCGTTTAGTGAAAAATGTTGCTGTAGACTGTTTGGACAGCAAAGGGAGATTGCA
>NC_055959.1:39749178-39751678 GCF_018492685.1 Alosa sapidissima | reverse complement strand
GATTGTGTCCGTCCAAGATATGAATCCAGGAGCGAAGGTTAACCCTTATCAAGTTTAACAGTAGGCCTGCATGGTTAAGCTTAGTAGGCATGATATCCTGACAATGATTCAGTGTGATAAACATTCAGCGCAGTCTACAGTCTGGTGAGCAGTAGGACATGTGGCTGACAACCGCGGAGCCTAGTGATGCTGTCGTGTTTAAACACCAGACGGGTCGATTTGGGGTCGATTGCCAACCAGAGACTTTATAATCACTGTGCCAACTCCATAACAATAGAATGGAATCAGACACAGTTCTCGGATGGTTGTTGTAATTGGGTTATTGTAGAAAGCGTGAATAGGGTCATCATTGGAAAGGCAAGCTAATCAGCTAATATGCGAGCTAATCTGGGATGTCACCCGAAAACTTGGAGCGGACTCAGTGAGGAGGCTGGGCAGACTGACCAAACGAACACACGCACACACACAACTATCTCGGGAGAGGTCTCTTCTGTTACTGAGCAGTGTCCACAGACGTTAGCGGGTCAAGCGGATGCAGATGAATGAAGCGCTGGTGAGGATGGTGGCTGTTGCAAACATCAGAAGTTAGCGAGCGAGTCAGGCTCGTCGGCGACTTCCTTTACAAACACTCACCCATCCGACACAGAAGAGATCTTGGGTTCCCGCTGCAGTGCTTCACTGTTTACGACATTGCACCGGGTAGTTCAGATATCAGGAGAACACTCCGACCGTTCGCTAGTTGCCGCACACAGACTTCATCCCTTGTGAGCTGCCCCTGACATCCTGTTCTATCTGGTGTTGCATTATGGGCGATGTAGTTTTCGTATCAAAATAAGAACTCACGGAAGAGGAAGCTGTCACATGACAAAAAATGGCTGCTGTTCAGTGGTAAGATTTTGCATTCTTTCTGATGTTTGTTTTCACTTTGCACCATTATGTCAAGCGATTGACGGTGTGTGATACAATCTTTGACATTAAGAGTATATATAAAACATGACGAATCATGTTTTATATACATCAAAATGTAGAATCATGTCTATTTATGGTGAAGGATGTCTATTGGCTGCAATGTCAGTCGGCTTGGTATGAAGAGTTAGTTAGGTGTCACCTGATGTAGGCTATGCTGTAAAGTTAATATTAAATGCATCTAGTCAGCGTTGGACAGGGAATAAATAAATCATGCAGCCCATGTAAACAAACAAAGTAGCCGGTAGTTAAATAAGTGTTTTTCTCTGAGCTCCGTGTGCCGTGCATAAGGATGAAGCTTGTGTAGTCATGCTCCATCACAGCCTGCTGTTGTATGCGCGATATGTCATGCTCCATCACAGCCTGCTGTTGTATGCGCGATATGTCATGATGATGTTCGCAGGCACTCGCGAATGCGCAAGTACTCTGCGGAGCTGCAGGCGTGTCGCTCCGAGTCGCTGGCGGTGGAGGGGAATGAGTACCACCCCCTCAAACCCATCATGGTAAGCCGCCGCGCCAGCAGCATCCAGTGTGTGTGTGTGTGTGTGTGTTGGTGTGTGTTTATTATGGTCTTAAAATATCAGCTGACCTGGCAGCAGGTCCAGTCAACTTGGGCAAGTGTGATAATGATGATGGAGTGGGCCTTGATGCTCTTGTGTGTGTGTGTGTGTGTGTGTGCGTGCGTGCGTGCGTGCGTGCTTGTGTGTGCGTTTGTGTGTGTGTGTGCATGCGTGTATAATGTGTGTGTGTGTGTGTGTCCAGGTGACGGAGTCCAAGTCTCGGCGCACTGCTCGGCGGGGCAGCACCTCGTCCACCGCCTCCTCCTCCTCGTCCAGCTCCGTGGCGACCGACCCCCTGAGCTCCCTCCTGGACGGGACTGACCCACTGTCCCTATTCGCCGCCTCCGGCGACGCCCCCACACTCACACACAGCGCTTCTGCAGGGGTAACACACACACACTCACACACACACACACACACACACACTCACACACAGCGCTTCTGCAGGGGTAACACACACACACTCCCACACACACACACACACACACTCACACACAGTGCTTCTGCAGGGTAACACACACACACTCACACACACAGCGCTTTTGCAGGGGTAACACACACACACACTCACACTCACACACACACACACACACACACACACACACACACACACACACACACACAGTGACACTGAAGCTTCGATACGTGCTTCAAACCATTAACTACAATTCCATTTGAACCACTCTGCTCCGATGGGAAACTTTATTCTGATGGCTCCTGATCAATCTTTATTTGTATTCATGTGCACTACGTGTGTGGGGGTGTGTGGGTGGGTGTGTGGGGGTGTGTGGGGGTGTGTGTGTGTGGGGGGGGGGTGTGTGTGGGGTGTGGGGTGGTTAGGTGCGTGCACTAGATTTATTTCACTAGTAAAGCTTCCTGTCCACTATCCAGCGGGGATCATTTAGATGCAGTCTTGGCACTTCACCAGGAGAGGTCGCTGTTACTGAAGCTTCCAGTAATGAACCCATTTTCGA
>NC_055959.1:39734178-39744178 GCF_018492685.1 Alosa sapidissima | reverse complement strand
TCTGTGGTGGTTTCAGGCCGTCTGGTGTACGATAGAATCTGGACTATGTGCTCTGACCCACATCCTCCGCCAGGTACTGCTCCACACACACACACATGCACATGCACACATACATGCAGACACATGCACATGCGCACACACACACACACACATGCACACACACAAACACGCAGACACACACGCTCACATGAACACACACACACACACACACATGCACACACACACATGCAGACACATGCGCACACACACACACACACACACACACATGCAGACACACATGCTCACATATACACACACACACACGCACACATATATGCACATACACACACACACACATTCACATTCACACACTCCCACACACATTTACACACACACACACACACACACACACGTACACGCACATGCGCACACACACACACATACTCACATACACACACACACACGTGATGAGATAGGAGGGCAGTCATGGAGGTGTGTGTAAATGTGTGTGTGTGTGTGTGTGTGTGTGTGTGTGTGTGTGTGTGTGTGTGTTTCTGCAGAGGGCTTTTCCCCAGATGATGTGAATGACACTGCCAAAGAGACCTGCCTCAACTGGTTCTTCAAGATCGCCTCCATCAGAGAACTCATACCCCGGCTGTATCCTATACAGGGCTATTATTCGTCTAGTGTGTGTGTGTGTATATACAGGGCTATTATTTGTCTAGTGTGTGTGTGTGTGTGTAGACAGGGCTATTATTCGTCTAGTGTGTGTGTGTGTATATACAGGGCTATTATTCGTCTAGTGTGTGTGTGTGTGTGTGTGTGTGTGTGTGTGTGTGTACAGGGCTATTATTCGTCTAGTGTGTGTGTGTATACAGGGCTATTATTCGTCTAGTGTGTGTGTGTGTGTGTATACAGGGCTATTATTCGTCTAGTGTGTGTGTGTGTGTGTATACAGGGCTATTATTCGTCTAGTGTGTGTGTGTGTGTATACAGGGCTATTATTCGTCTAGTGTGTGTGTGTGTGTGTGTATACAGGGCTATTATTCGTCTAGTGTGTGTGTGTGTATACAGGGCTATTATTCGTCTAGTGTGTGTGTGTGTGTGTATAGACAGGGCTATTATTCGTCTAGTGTGTGTGTGTGTGTGTGTGTGTGTGTATACAGGGCTATTATTGTCGAGTGTGTTTAATAATGATGGTTAAAGGACACTTGTGTAATGTATCTAGTGTGTTTAGTAATGATGGTTAAAGGACACTTGTCTAATGTGTGTAGTGTGTTTAGTAATGATAGTTAAAGGACACTTATGTAATGTGTGTAGTGTGTTTAGTAATGATGGTTAAAGGACACTTGTCTAATGTGTGTAGTGTGTTTAGTAATGATGGTTAAAGGACACTTGTGTAATGTAGGGGTCGACCAATTATCGGCCTGGCCGATTATTAGGGCCGATATTTAGCATTTTTATAATAATTGGTATCGGTCATTTTTTCCACCGATAAGCCGATATTGAAATGGATAAAGAATGAAACGCGCTACTTTGTAAAGCGTCTCTCACTCCCTGAATTTGCTACTCTGTGGGCAAGAGCATTGTCCCGCCCACTACACCGTCTGATTTGTTAGTTAGCACGAATGCAGCCAATCAGGATTGAAGACTGAACACAGACAAAGTTTAGGATTCTCACTGAGGCAGACTGGGCTTCAGCTGTAGCCTACGGAGCTATTTTTCGAAGGTAAGGAAGGTAGCCTACATTGCTGAAGTTGCAGTGAATCACAATCATCTACACTGAAGTTACAAAAACACCACTTTGTAAGCTATTGTCTCTTTGATCCGGATCAATAAGTAAAGCTCCCACTTCCTTCATTTAGCGAATTCCTGATTGATGCTACCAGAGACTTTCTAATGTGGAGACACAGCACTCAGAAAATACTCCATAGAAATGCATGGGGCTAGTTTGTCACGCCGTTGTCTACACATATCCCACCCCTTCCTCGGCAAAACGTCGACATGTGAATACATTGAGCCAATCATGTGGTGTGTTGTGAAGACATCGTGCCAATCATGTGTTGTGATCTCGCCGCTGGAGCAAGACCGGTGTCGTGAAGCCTTGAACACGCGCAGTTCGACCCAAAGACTGTGCCCGATGAGTGCCCATAAAACGTTGGTATATGGCCGCCGAGTGGAGGGACTTGCCTAAAAGGACTTTGACGTTACTGATGCTGTTTACTAGTTATCCCACAAACTCGGGTGCTGTGCGTCGGGAGTTCTCTGCCTCCACCTCGTTCGTTAATTGTGAATAACGGGACACCTCGGCGGACATAGTACAGACAAGTCCTAAATTATGCGATAGCGAACGTCAAGAAGTCTAATTGCTCCTTTTTGAAACGGACTGTCAGAAAAGACTACATGCACCCAGGACCAACCGTAATTTAATCCGACCTGAACAAAATCGCGTCCTGAGCTCGATATTAACGTGCCTTTTAGGCCCCAAAAGTGTAGCTTATAGCCTACACATGGACACAAATTGCATGCTTAAATAGCCTAAGAACTATTTTAAAACTGTTTTGTTAAACTATTCAACCATAACACTTGCCATCACACATGCACCTCTCCCTCTCCCTCTCCCTCTCGTGCACTCACACACACGATGGCAAAGCATCCTCTTTGTGACAGGTCCCTTAACAAGCACATAGCTCATTGCGCAGGCCTACTCTATGAAAATAATTGCTATCACTCAGCTCTTGGATTAACATGATACACAGGATTTACACTTGCAAAGTGATGCAAGTTGATAGACAATTGTGTATCAAAAGAAGAAAGAAAAGTTTGCATAATTAAATGATTTTGAATTAAATTTTTGCAGCATATAGCCTTTACTATCTACCCCCCTTTTTGACAACTGACATATCGGTTTTACATATCGGTTATCGGCCTCCTGTTTTGGTAATAATTGATATCGGTATCGGCCCTGAAAAAACCATATCGGTCGATCCCTAGTGTAATGTGTGTAGTGTGTTTAGTAATGATGGTTAAAGGACACTTGTCTAATGTGTGTAGTGTGTTTAGTAATGATGGTTAAAGGACACTTGTCTAATGTGTCTAGTGTGTTTAGTAATGATGGTTAAGGCGAGTTCACGGCAGGTGAAAACATCGTTTTTTCATGCACTGGTCAATTTCAAGATTTTGAGCTAGTATGTTACCTTAGCATGTATTCTATTACACTACTACAACAAAAAAGTATAATTTACACATTTAGGTGTTTATTTCATTATTTTGTGTCTAATCGCGCCTGTATATTTCTCCTAAATTCAGCAAAAGTTAGCATTCTAACCTTGCATGCACTCTCGCGACCGTGATCCAAAACATATGTAGTACTGTTGGAAAGCTCTGTTTTTCCTGTATCACGCTATGTGATCCATATATGGACACTTCCTTTGTATCAGCAACCAATCGCGAAAGTTCAAAGGCGAGTCTAGGCTGAGAACGGAATCTCATTGGCTGTCTTTCAAGGCTGTTTTCTCAAAATGAGTTTCCTCTCACACTCTGAGCTCAAAAACTCCACTTCAGAAGCACGTACATACACCAAACTTTCTAGACTTATGCCTAACTATACTTCGAAGATTTCTACAGAGGGGTTTGTTGATATATTATTCCTAGCCTGACTTACATGACATTTTATGCCTAAAAACATGGAAAAAATCGATTTTTTTAGGGCTAGTGACATAATTTTCTGATTTACAGGATAACAAAAGTAGATATCCATAAATCCCCCTGTAAATGTTTCCCCATCTAATATCTGAACACAATGAAAACATAATTTTGAACCTGGCTGTATCCAATGCTCAGGTTTCGTGCCTTAAAATGTATGCAAATTAGCGCATATTTAATTAGATAATGCCTAATTTGCATATGTAAACATTAAATTACAGCAAACTTGTAATACATTTTTTTCTCATATTAATATAAGTAATCAACTGGGGAAGTTTCATAGTGATATCTGCTTGTTAAAAATTTTACCCTATTCACCTGTAGTGTCTCGCCTTATTAAAGGACACTTGTCTAATGTGTGTAGTGTGTTTAGTAATGATGGTTAAAGGACACAAGCCTTGATGAGTGGGTCAGATATGTTGAAGCGGCCATCCTGAAATGCAATCGTTTCCTGTCAAGATCGTGAGTGTTTGTCCTGATATAAACACACACACACACACATGCTCACGGCCATCCTGTTTAGAGATGTGAAGGGTCATCCTGCACCTTAGTGTGTAGGGTTTGACCATTGCTCTGTTTGATAGGGTCAATGTTTGACCTTTGACCTTTCTGTCTGGTCCAGGGGGATCCAGGAGACGTTGCCCCGCTTGACCGCCATGATCCGGGGCATCGGAGACCCGCTGGTGGCCGTCTACGCCAGAGCCTACCTGTGCAGGGTGAGTACACACCTGAGCCTACCTGTGCAGGGTTAGCGTACACCTGAACCTACCTGGGCAGGGTTAGCGGTTAGCATACACCTCAGCCTACCTGGGCAGGGTTAGCGGTTAGCGTACACCTGAACCTACCTGTGCAGGGTTAGCGGTTAGCATACACCTGAGCCTACCTGTGCACCCTCTTCTGGGGGTGAGATGGTCAGATGTCCTCTGTAGGCAGTAATACATTTATATACGCATTTCATATGCTTCTCTCCTTTTCACCTTCCTACCTCTTCCCCCATCTCTCTGAGTGTCTCTCTCCTCCTCTCCCTCCTCCTCTCTCCCTCCTCTCTCTCCTCTCTCTGTTGTCTCTCTCCTCCTCTCTCTCCTCTCACTCCTCCTCTCTCTCCTCTCTCTGTTGTCTCTCTCCTCCTATCTCTCCTTCTCTCTCTCCTCCTCTCTCTTCCTCTCCTCTCTCTCTCCTCTCTCGCTCTCCTCCTCTCTCTCCTTCTCTCCTCCTCTCTCCTCCTGTCTCTCTCCTCCTCTCCTCTCTTCCTCTCTCCTCCTCCTTCTCTCCCCCTCTTCCTCTCCTCCTCTCTCTCTCCTCTCCTATCTCTCGCTCCTCCTCTCTCTCTCCTCCTCCTCTCCTCTCCCCCCCCTCTCTCTCTCCTCTCTCTCTCCTCTCCCCTCTCTCTCTCTCCTCTCTCTCCTCCTCTCCTCCTCTCCTCCCCCCCCCCCTCTCCTCTGGTGCAGGTGGGGATGGAGGTGGCTCCTCAGCTGAAGGACTGTCTGAATAAGAACTTCTTCGACCTGCTGGCGTCGTTCCGGCAGATCCACGGCGACAGTGTCCAGAGCCAGCTGGTCCTGCAGCGCGTCGAGGTCCCCGCCTACCTGACCCTCTACTCACCCGCTATCCACTGGATCCTGCAGTGTGTGTCCTACAGGGCCCCAGAGGTGTGTGTGTGTGTGTGTGTGTGTGTGTGTGTGTGTGTGTGTGTGTGTGTGTGTGTGTGTGTGTGTGTGTGTGTGTGTGTGTGTGTGTGTGTGTGTGTGTGTGTGTGTGTGTGTGTGATTGTTGTGCGTGCGTGCGTGTGTGTGTGTTGCGTCTGTGCATGTGTGTGTTGTGTTGATGCTGTAGTAGAGCTGACCTGTTGACCTTTGACCCCTGCAGGCTCTGCTGATGGAGATGATGGAGAGATGTAAGAAACTGGGCAACAAGTGAGTTCCCCTCCCAACCACCAGGGGTCACTGCACTCCCCACCACCAGGGGTCATTGCAGGGGTCCCCCTCCCCACCACCAGGGGTCACTGCACTCCCCACCACCAGGGGTCACTGCATGGGGCATTCACACAAACGCTTATCATACCTGTGCAGTGGTACTTCATTTACCTGTGTGCGTGTGCGTGTGCGTGTGCGTGCGTGCGTGCGTGCGTGTGTGTGTGTGTGCTCTGTGCAGTGCTCTGCTGTTGAACTCTGTGATGTGGGCGTTCCGGGCGGAGTTTATCGCTACCAGGGCGACGGACTTCATCACCATGATCAAGCAGTGTGACGAGGCTGGATTCCCAAAAGTAAGAGAGAGTCCAGTGTGTGTGTGCTTGTGTGCTTGTGTGGTGTGTGTGTGTGTGTGTGTGTGTGCATGCGCTCTGTACATGCTCTGTGTATATGATTGAATAAGTTCTAGAGCAGCGGTGAGCAAACCTTTTGGCTCAAGGGCCACATTGGGTTTTTGAAAATTGGCCGGCGGGCCGCACAACATGATGTTTTGACATTGACATAACGTTCTCTAAGGAGAGTGAAAAGCAGTTTGCAGTAAAGCTAACCAACGTCGTCTCTATCGCAGGAAAAAAATAGCGAGCAGCCTGATAACCAAATGAAATGCTCGGCGGGCCGGAAGGAAGTGCTTGGCGGGCCGGATCCGGCCCGTGGCCCGCAGTTTGCCCATCCCTGTTCTAGATCCTTCTGTAAAACAAATCATCCCTCCCTCTTTTCCATCTCTTTTTCCCTGCATCTCTCTCTCTCTCTCTCTCTCTCTCTCTCTCTCTCTTTCTCTCAGCATCTGTTGTTCGGCTCTTTGGGGCGGAGTCTGGCTTCTGCGGACCCCCCAGAGGCTGAGCGTCTGTCCATCCTGAACGACGCCTGGAAGGTCATCACCAAGATCCGCAGTCCGCAGGTCAGCCGCATCTCACCGCACCTCAGCCGTGACCCAAATAATGTGGCTGGCCCAGTGCAGCTAAAGCTGTGATCATGTGATGGAATGTCCACAGTGATCATGTGATGGAATGTCCACAGTGATCATGTGATGGGGTCATGGGTGTGGACAGGTGTTTCAGCCTGAAACTGGTTTAGTGTCTGCTAATGTGGATGTTCAGTGTGTGTGTGTGTGTGTGTGTGTGTGTGTGTGTGTGTCTGCTGATGTGGATGTTCAGTGTGTGTGTGTGTGTGTGTGTGTGTGTGTGTGTGTGCTGATGTGGATGTTCAGTGTGTGTGTGTGTGTGTGTGTGTGTGTGTGCTGATGTGGATGTTCAGTGTGTGTGTGTGTGTGTGTGTGTGTGTGCTGATGTGGATGTTCAGTGTGTGTGTGTGTGTGTGTGTGTGTGTGTGTGCTGATGTGGATGTTCAGTGTGTGTGTGTGTGTGTGTGTGTATGTGCTGATGTGGATGTTCAGTGTGTGTGTGTGTGTGTGTGTGTGTGTGTGTGTGTGTGTGTGCTGATGTGGATGTTCAGTGTGTGTGTGTGTGTGTGTGTGTGTGTGTGTGTGTGTGCTGATGTGGATGTTCAGTGTGTGTGTGTGTGTGTGTGTGTGTGGATGTGTGTGTGTGTGTGTGTGTGTGTGTGTGTGTGTGTGTGTGTGCTGATGTGGATGTTCAGTGTGTGTGTGTGTGTGTGCTGATGTGGATGTTCAGTGTGTGTGTGTGTGTGTGTGTGTGTGTGTGTGTGCTGATGTGGATGTTCAGTGTGTGTGTGTGTGTGTGTGTGTGCTGATGTGGATGTTCAGTGTGTGTGTGTGTGTGTGTGTGTGCTGATGTGGATGTTTCAGCTGGTGTGTGTGTGTGTGTGTGTGTGTGTGTGTGTGTGTGTGTGTGTGTGTGTGTGTGTGTGTGTGGATGTTCAGCTGGTGTACTGATGACCCGCAACTCTCTTCTCTTTTAGGATTACATCAACTGTGCAGAGATCTGGGTGGAGTTCACCTGCCGACACTTCACCGTGAGTAGCCTCAAGTGTGTGTGTGTGTGTGTGTGTGTGTGTGTGTTACTCTAAAGGCTGATTTATGCTTCTGCATCGAATCGACGGCGTACCCCTGCAGACCCCTCTCTGTGTGTGTGTGTGTGTGTGTGAATCGACGGCGTACCCCCGCAGACCCCTCTGTGTGTGTGTGTGTGTGTGTGAATCGACGGCGTACCCCCGCAGACCCCTCTGTGTTGCCGTGCCCCCTTCCAAGCCCTCCTCTGTCACTCGAAGTGTACCTCCAAAACATTCTAACCTCACGTCAGGCGGCGCAGACCGCAAGGACTGTGATTGGTCAACTCGCCCTGTGTGTTGATAACCGACAGCTTCCAGCAGCCTACTGTGGGGAGTTAGCAACATGCTAGTTCACTGACATGAGCTTTGCAAATAAGCTCAGACATATTTTGGTTACAATGACGGGGTTATCCGTTTATAAAGTGTCTATTTGTCAGTAACGTTTTGAAATTAGCACTTCGCCAGCAAGCAGTACTTTGTGAGCAGTTGTGGAAAAGTTTACTTGCTAACATAGCTAACATAGCTAACATAGCTTACACTGGCTGGCAGTCACCTCGCAAACAACCTCAGACTTATTTTCTGGTTCCAATAACTAGGTCATTGGAATGTGCTGTGTCTATTTCTCGATAACTTAATATTTCAGCATGGCGGTCTGGAGTTCACCATTCTGACTGCTGTTCCGCTGGTAAGCGACGCAGAAGCATAAACTGTGTGAGTGTGTGTGAGGGTTTGTGTGTGTGTTGTGTGTGTGTGAGTGTGAGGTGTGAGTGTGAGGTGTGAGTGTGTGTGTGTGTGTGTGTGTGTGTGTGTGTGTGTGTGTGTGTGTGATCATGTCCTGATTTAATGTCCTCAGAAACGGGAGGTCAATGCTGTACTGGCTGACATCATCAAACACATGACCCCAGACCGTGCCTTTGAGGACGCGTATCCACAGGTAAACACTTCCTCAGGTCAAAGGTCAACCAGCCAGTGGGAAAGGAAATGAAGATGATGATGAGGAGGAGGATGATGTTTGTGTGTGTGTTTCCTCAGCTCCAGTCTGATGATGATGGTGATGGTGATGATGATGGGGTGTGTGCGTGTGTTTGCACTGTGTGTGTTTCCTCAGCTCCAGTCTGATGATGATGATGATGATGATGATGGGGTGTGTGTGCGTGTGTTTGCACTGTGTGTGTTTCCTCAGCTCCAGTCTGATGATGATGGTGATGATGATGATGATGATGATGGGGTGTGTGTGTGTGTGTGTGCTTGTTTCCTCAGCTCCAGTCTGTGATCAGAAAGATCCTGACGTACTTCCATGACTTCTCCGTTCTCTTCTCTATGGTAAGACTCTCGTTACACCTTCAGCCCTCTCCCTGGGTCCCCTCACCCTCCTGACCTCTGATCTTCAGTCCTCTCCCTGGGTCACCTCCTGACCTCTGACCTTCAGCCCTCTCCCTGGGTCACCTCCTGACCTCTGACCTTCAGCCCTCTCCCTGGTCCCCCTTTTCCACCATCGCAGCTCTGGGGTTCGGAGTCGGTGCTTGTGCCAATTCGGTGTTGGTTCTACACGCCCACTTCAGAAGAACCATGGCCTGGGAGCCAGAGAGGAGGCAGGTGGTGTAGCCTAGTCACTGGGAGAGGAGGCAGGTGGTGTAGCCTAGTCACTGGAATCAGGTGGTGTAGCCTAGTCACTGGGAGTCAGGTGGTGTAGCCAAGTCACTGCATAGGCTACCAAAACGAGCGGAGCATCCTGGCATCCTAAAGTGTAAACACGAGTTAGCTAGCGAGCGGTTGGCAAGTTGAATAATAATATGTGTGGTGCATAAGCTAAAGTTAGTCTACACAATGTTCTAGCCTACAAATAAAATGCGAAGGTAATATTAAGTTGGTCAGGTTTTTTTTTTATTATAAGCTGAGCAACGTTAATGAGACATTTGTATCCCGAGACGGCAGTGGTGGAGAAACTTCGTACGATCAACTTTGAGCTCAAAGCACTAAACTTACTATGATCAGCTCAAAGCGCTAAACTTTGTATGATCAGCTCAAAGCGCTAAACTTACTATGATCAGCTCAAAGCGCTAAACTTTGTATGATCAACTCAAAGCGCTAAACTTTGTATGATTAGCTCAAAGCGATAAACTTACTACGATCAGCTCAAAGCACTAAACTTACTACGATCAGCTCAAAGCGCTAAACTTCGTATGATCAACTCAAAGCGCTAAACTTACTACGATCAGCTCAAAGCGCTAAACTTAGTACAATCAGCTCAAAGCGCTAAACTTCGTATGATCAACTCAAATCGCTAAACTTACTACGATCAGCTCAAAGCGCTAAACTTGCTATGATCAGCTCAAAGCGCTAAACTTCGTATGATCATGCGCTAAATGACGAGAGAGTTT
>NC_055959.1:39694178-39724178 GCF_018492685.1 Alosa sapidissima | reverse complement strand
CCCGCCTCGCCCTGCAGTCACGTGCATGAACCACACACACACACACACACATCTGTGAGTTGCTGCCATGCCAATCACTGCAGTCGTAAGAATAAAGGACAGGACATTAGAACTACACACACACACACCACTAATCTGAACAACACTCCATTCCTGCCACTGCCTGTGGCCCGTGCTGCCCTGTTGGACTGACCGCTGCTCGTCTGCTTGAACTAGCCAGTCCAAACACATCGGCCTCTCTGATTGGCTAGTCCAAACAGATGGCTGTTCTGATTGGCTAGTCCACACAGATTGACTGTTCTGATTGGCTGTTCAGATTGGTTGTTCTGATTGGCTGTTCTGATTGGTAGATTCAGGCTGCTTTCAGAGGCTGAGGAGAGCTGGGCAACATAGAGTCACATGACCTGTCTTCAAACGAGGCCCCTCTCCTGTGTGTGTGTGTGCGCGCGCTCTCCTCACCTTCGTCCCCAGCATTAAATCCGTTGCCTTTAACCGTCAGCGGTGATCACAGCTGCGGAGTCCGTGTGTGTCCACTGCCGCCGCTGCTGCTCTGTCGTGGTCTTTGTACGTACTAACACTTCCTGTATAAAGTTTGATCATTCCAAATCAAGTGTTTTGCCTCGTTTTTGCCAGAAATGTGTGAGGAGGACTGTTTTTTTTTATAACATTAATATCACTCTTTCTGTACAGCGCTGCAGTGCTGGGGCTAATGCTACTGCTAGCCAGAGTTGTATAAAGTAATCGAACCCACACTTAGAAGTACAGCTATTTGATCAGAAAAAGACTTCAGTCAAAGTAAAAGCATACCACTTAAGTACAAGTCTATAAGTATCTATTATTTACAGTACTTAAGTAGGACAAGTAGCTCATTATAAAACATACTTAAGTACTGAAAGTAGAAGTACAAAGTACTAGTAAAAGCTTACGAGGCCAGGTGGGGTGACAACCCCCTCCCTTCGCTCTGCTTTTAATTAAAAAGAAAGCAGTCAGAACTTTGGATAGGCTATAAAGTTCATGCAGCCCCTTCAAACGTGGTGCTACACTTCATACACAATGTCTTCAAAGCCTGAACAAAGGTATGGCTGCCATTCATTCTTCACTGCTGCTTCCTCGCATAGGCCTATAATGAAGTTTATCCAACATCTTTAGAAAGGCAGCTACATCACACTCCATAAACACACTTTGAAAGCCTAAACAAATTATGCTATTAATGAAAAGCAAGCAGTTAGAATTTTAATTTAATTAAGATCTTTACAACAGCCTACATAGGCCGTGGTGTGCTATGCCTTAGCTATATTTGCTAGGCCTTAACTCTCACTATGTCTTCATTCATTGCTGTCCTGTGGTGACATCAGGTCAGGACATCTTGGGGTTGCAGATATCTAACATGCTGAATGGAAACTGGCTTTTGTTTTCATTTGCACAATATGTAAGGCTACATACCACACTAGCTATGTCTGGCCCGTCTGGCCTTCAGGAGTTTTGACCATCACTAGTTGACTGCTGCTACAGTTGCCACTTGTGATTAATAAGTCGACCAGTTGATGAAACCCCTAATGTAGTCTGACACACATCAAACATACATGAACACATCATACACACATCCAACACAGCATACACAGTAGGTCTACAGTGTACATTCTTTCATTCTAATATTAAAGGGAAACTTGGCAGGATTTCCCTCTCTGCTGGAGAAATTGTGCATTGTGCTATTTCAAACTGTGGAAAAAGGTAACGATAAAGCACATGGATTTGTTTATAAGCTAGCAAAACGGTTAGCATAAGTTCGGCAGACGATGTGGATGTTATAAGGTAAGAAATACGATTTAAAACGAGTTTCTTGTTTCTCCCTTCTCTTTCCGGGACTGTAGTCTCAATGTTGCAAGGTTGGTAGCGGGAAAGTCACCATTTTCACCAGAATAGGTCATTTAACCATCCAAATGATTTCTAAACGGGTTTGTTACGTTGAAATAGTTGCCAAGTTCCCTTTAAGTGCCAAACTTAGCATTCTGGGATGATGTTCTCTTAGCAGCACTTGTGCATACACATATATACACACACACACACACACACACACAGGTATTCAGTGTACATTACTTCGTTCATTCTAATATTGTGGCAAGCACGCACGCACGCGCACACACACACACGAGCTTTATTCCTTCCATTCTCATTCCTTTATTACCCCCCCACACACACTAGTTCCATTCTCATTCCTTTATTACCCCCCCCCCCCACACACACACTAGTTCCATTCTCATTCCTTTATTACCCCCCCCCCCCACACACACCAGTTCCCTTGACAGGGTTAATACATACAGGACTCCCAAAAGCCAAGCAGTGCACATTCCTCTCCTCAGGTCACACACACACACACACACACACACACACACACACACACAGGACTGTGCTTTCTACCTTACATACACCAAGCAGTACCACTCATCAGAGCACAGCAGATCTGGCTGGATCTCACGGAGTCACAAGAGAGAGTACATCCCAAACACACACACACACACACACACACAGGAGTCGCTCTTACAGTATTCCAGAGTCTGTTAATATGGATTATAAGTTACTGTTTTATTACCCTATAATGCAAACACCCCCCCCCCCCCAATGAAGTGTGATGAGGGCAGAGACGTGTGTGTGTGTGTGTGTGTTGCTGTGGGAGGGTCGGTTCTCCTCTTCGGCTCTTGGGCTGAGCGGAGGGAGACTCGGGGAGGCGGGACATTCAAAAGGTTGCGTCCGATTGGACCGTCCGCTCCAGTGGAGGGTGTGGATTTGGTTACTGAAAAGCTCACATGTGATTGGATGAAAAACGTGGGAGGAGTCAAAGTCCAGGAAGCTCCCAGCAGCTGTTTGATTCTGTTTCTCTTTGTTTGTGTTTATTTGTTTGTTTGTTTGTTTGTTTGTTTGTTTGTTAAAACCACCTAAAGAGAGCAATGTTCAGCACTAGAAAATCAACGAAAATATATGTAATATATATTAAAGACAACTCAAAGGGAAAAAAAAAAGACATTGCAGTTTTGGACAGTCCGGGCTTCCGTAGGATGGCTGGGGCGGAGCCTATCTGTGGTGTTTGTGTGTGCCCCGCCCCCTCTCCTCTCCTACCCATAAGCCCCCGCTGGCTTGGTCTCGGCCCGCACGCGCTCAGTCCAGCTCGATGGGGCTGCCGTCCTCCTGCGGCTCCTCCCCCTCCTCCTCCTCACCAGAGCCCATCAGGCTGTTCAGCAGGTTCCCTGCACACACACACACACACACATTAACACACAGACGTACGCATTAACACACACACACACACACACGCGCATTATTCACACACACGCACGCACGCATTAACACACACACACGCATTAACACACGCACACACACACGCATGCATTAACACACGCACGCACACACACACGCTCAAACTAATTAAAACACAGTCTCACACACACACACACACACACTGTGTGTTGTGTTGGAGAGAGGTCTGTCCTTACCTAGCAAACCTCCATATGATGATGACTGTTTGGGGGGCACGCCGAAGAACAGCTGCCCTATTCTGTCCAGATACTGGAGAGAGAGAGGGGGGGGGGGGGGGGGGGGGAGAGAGAGAAGAGGAGAGAGAGAAGAGAGGAGAGAGGAATGTTGGAGGTGTGAGGTATGTTAAGGTGTGGGGTGTATGAAGTGTGTGTGAGGTGTGTTTACGTGTGGGGGTGTGTGTTAGGTGTGAGGGGTGTGAGGTGTGTTTTAAGTGTGTGTTATGTGTGAGGTGTGTGAAAGGTGTGTTTATGGATGGGGTGTGTGTTAAGTGTGTGTTAGGTGTGAGGTGTGTGAAAGGTGTGTGAAAGGTGTGTTTAGGTGTGAGGTGTGTGTAAGGTGTGTTTAGGTGTGTTTAGGTGTGTGTTAGGTGTGAGGTGTTAAGTGTGAGGTGTGAAGTGTGGGGTGTGTTTAGGTGTGGTGTGATGTGATTAAGTGTGGGGTGTCTGGGATTGAGCTCACCTCGTTATACATGGGGTCCCTCTTCAGAGACGGTTGATACTGCTCACACAACACTGTGAAGACTGTTAGCTTCCCCCTGCAACACACACACACACACAACTCAGACCATAAATACTCCTTTGTGGTAAAGTAGGGAGTAAGTGATAGGAGTCGGTACAACCATAGGGTGAGTGTGTGTGTGTGTGTGTGTGTGTGTGTGTGTGTGTGTGTGTGTGTGTCCTCACCCATCTACCATGGGCAGCAATGACCAATGGAAATTGAGAAGTGTGTGTGAATGTGTGTGAATCTGAATGTGTGTGTGTGTGTGTGTGTGTGTCTCCTCACCCATCCACGGCGAGGAGGAGGAACCAGAGGAAGTTGAGGAGTGGCTGGACGAAGGGCGGCCCAGTCTCGATGGACGGGTGCTTCTGTGTGTACGTGCTAAACACCACCGACGCACTGGTCTTGTTCTTCAGGCACAGGAACCTGCACACACACACACACACTAGGTGTCACTAGATGCAGTAGCGTTTTTGTGTGTTAGTGGTGTGGTGTTCTTCGCACGCGCACACACACACACACACACACGAGAGAGCTGGGGGAGATGTTAAAAGTGTAAGAAAAAGAACACAAATAGATAAGGACTGCTGGCACATCAGCCCCCTAGAGAGAGGAAACAACAAACACACACCAACAGCATCTTCTCACATACTCACTCACACACACACCAACAGCATCATGGGTTTATGCTTTCTTTCACACGTAACTGTCAGTATGGTGAATCTGTCAGAGAATGTATGGGATGGCAGTCAAGAGAGAGTTATAGTGTTGTTGCTAAGTTACTCTGTATAGTGCTGTTGCTAAGTTACTCTGTATAGTGCTGTTGTTGCTAAGTTACTCTGTATAGTGCTGTTGCTAAGTTACTCTGTCTAGTGCTTTTGCTAAGTTACTCTGTCTAGTGCTTTTGCTAAGTTACTCTGTCTAGTGCTGTTGTAAGTTACTCTGTACAGTGCTGTTGCTAAGTTACTCTAAAGCTCTCTATAGTGCTGTTGCTAAGTTACGTTACTCTAAAGCTCTCTACAGTGCTGTTGCTAAGTTACGTTACTCTAAAGCTCTCTACAGTGCTGTTGCTAAGTTACGTTACTCTAAAGCTCTCTACAGTGCTGTGGCTAAGTTACTCTATAGCTCTCTATAGTGCTGTTGCTAAGTTACTCTCCCTAGTGCTGTTGTTAAGTTACTCTGTAAAGTGCAGTTGTTAACTACATAAGGCTACTGCTGCTGTCAACGTCATTGTAAAGTGCAGAGTCTGCACTGTCTGATAACTCAACTGTTTTTGGGGGGATCTGGGTAATAAACGTTGCTGTGAGGAGTTGGCTGAAAGAGTCGACTATTTACTCTCTCCTGGCCTGCCACAAGCCTCTCCTGCCGCCTCAACTCCTCTTTAGCCTTTCTGTTTTCTGACAGTGGCTATCGCATAAAACTCAACGCCACGGCTCTTGTAATGTACAGTAACTGTCATATAGAAGTCACTTTGGATAAAGGCGTCTGTGTGTGTGTGTGTGTGTGTGAGAGAGTGTGTGTGTCATATATAAGTCACTTTGGATAAAAGCATCTGCTGAATGAATACATGTAAATGTCCTGTGTGCGGTATGACCTCATGGCCCCCATGTAGTCTGAACACACAACGGTTCACACACACACACACACACACACACACACACACACACACACACACGACAGACACTCACTGGAGGACAGCCTGGGCACCACACACACACACACACACACACACATACATGCACACACTTACTGGAGGACAGCCTGGGACCACACACACACACACACACACACACTTACTGGAGCACGGCCTGGGCGACGAACATGTCCACTTCGCTGCGGTAGCCCATAGTTGCGGAGTACTCCACCAGCATGAGGGCACAGCCCTCCCCATCACAGGAGTGGAGGAAGTGGTACCGGGACTCACTGTAGTTTTGTTCTGAGGACACACACACACACACGCACGCACACACACACACACATTTAGTGTATATAGTCACATGGGCAAATATGCAATAAATAGAGAAATCTGAGAATATGCACATTGTCAGTATATTGTGGACTTGGCTTTTTTTTGCTTTTTACAATATCTGTAATCTCTATATTGCGTTGTCCTAACCCAACTATAGATAGATAGATACTTTATTGATCCCAAGGGGAAATTCAAGGTCTCAGTAGCATACAGACAACACACACACACATTTACTAACAGCAGAAAAAGTAATTAAAAGTATATAATATAAAAACACAACTAAGCAATAAGGACAGTAGAAGATAAAGAATATACTAAAATACAAATTATACTAACTAACACTAATCTAAATCAATTCTAAAAACAGTATCCACATAGTGGGTGATTAATCAATCAAGAGGCGCTTGCAATGACTGAGGCAGGGACTGAGCCTGTGATTCTCTGTGCATAGTAAGGTAAGGTAAGGTGCTCTGTGTGAGTGAGTGTCACGGTGATAGTGGTCATGGTGATAGTGCAAATGAGTAAGTCCAACAGTGCAAGAATAAAGTCTATATATCTATATATATAACTATTTTAAGAAAAGGTATAAGTGTGGCCACAGTTCGGCTGTGGCATGGAGGGAGGGGTTATGCATATGTGCTAATGTGCTAATATAGCACGCAAACAGTGAGGCAGACAGACAGTTCATATGTTCTATAATCACACAGTCCTGTTAACACACTAAAACTAATCTGTATCTATGAGAAATTGTGACAAGTCTTTGAGTCTTGTGAAGTGCTATACAAATTAAATGCATTATTTTTTTTTATTATTATTATTAATACAAATCTAATCTCACTGGTCAATCCAGTGTAGCGCACAACCAAGGACACCCCAAGACCTGGCAACCTGAGAGCGTAACTAGGGACACCCCAACACCTGGCAACCTGAGAGCGTAACTAGGGACACCCCAACACCTGACAACCTGAGAGCGTAACTAGGGACACCCCAAGACCTGGCAACCTGACTAGCTCTGCAGCTCTTCAGTTTAAAGATGCTCTAAGCAATGTTGGGTAACGTCACTTCTGTTGACGTTCAAACAAAACAGAGAGCTATCTCGCCCCTCCATCCCGTGCAACTGAAACTCTCCTGAACTCTCCATCTCGTTGGTGATTGGCTGGAACAATTTATGTTTCATGGTCCAGGCTGGACCAGGCTGTTTTTGTTGCCGTTTTTGGAGCCTGGGGTGTCCAGAGAGGCCGCGTTTTTTACAGTGTATTCAGGGGGCAGGCAGCTAGCGGATGGTGAGGAGATGTTTGCTGTATGTGACAAAAAATGTTTTAGCTTAGAAACCTCACAACATTGCGTAGAGCACCTTTAATAAGCCTGTCTTAATCAGACAACACAATCGCACAACATTGCGTAGAGCACCTTTAACAAGCCTGTCTTGATCAGCCAACACAAAAAATGACAGCCTAGTCCCAGTACTCAAACCACCAGAGAAAACAAACAAACAAACAAATAACAACAAACCAACAGAGAGCTAACCTTATGCCACAGAGCTAACCTAATGCTAAAGAGCTAAACTTATGCCACAGAGCTAACCTTATGCCAAAGAGCTAACCTTATGCCACAGCAGTGAGCTAACCTTATGCCACGGAGCTAACGTTATGCCACAGAGCTAGCCTTATGCCACAGAGCTAGCCTTATGCCACAGAGCTAGCCTTATGCTAACCTTATGCCGCAGAGCTAACCTTATACCACAGACCTAACCTTATACCAAAGTCCTTTTAGGCAAGTCCCTCCACTCGGCGGCCATATTGCAACGCTTTTTGGGCACTCGTAGGGCATCCTCTTCAGCAGAAATGCGCGTGCGCAAGGCTTCACCACACCAACCTTGCTCCAGCGGCGAGTTCACAACACATAATTGGCACGATGTCTTCACAGCACACCATATGATTGGCTCAATGTATTCACATCACACCACATGATTGGCTCAATGTATTCACATGTCAGCGTTTGCCGAAGAAGGGGTGGGATGTGTGTAGACAACGGCCATATTGACGTTACCAACTAACCCCATGCATTTCTATGGAGAATTTTTTGAGTGCTGTGTCTCCTCATTAGAAAGTCTCTGCTTATACCACAACAGTGAGCTAACCTTATACCACAGAGCTAACCTTATGCCACAGAGCTAACCTTATACCACAGCAGTGAGCTAACATTATGCCACAGAGCTAACCGTATGCCACAACAGTGAGCTAACCTTATGCCACAGAGCTAACCTTATACCACAGCAGTGAGCTAACCTTATGCCACAGAGCTAACCTTATACCACAGCAGTGAGCTAACCTTATGCCACAGAGCTAACTGTATGCCACAACAGTGAGCTAACCTTATGCCACAGAGCTAACCTTATACCACAGAGCTAACCTAATGCCACAGCAGTGAGCTAACCTTATACCACAGAGCTAACCTTATGCCACAGCAGTGAGCTAACCTTATACCACAGAGCTAACCTTATGCCACAACAGTGAGCTAACCTTATACCACAGAGTAGAGGTCTGCAGTCCCGCAGTAGACCCGCGGGTCCCGACGCAAAAGAGTGCAGCGCGGGACAACTTTTGAAAGCTCTTTGCGGGAGAAAAATCAGTCCCGCGCAGACCTCTACCACAGAGCTAACCTTATGCCACAACAGTGAACTAACCTTATACCACAGAGCTAACCTTATGCCACAGAGCTAACCTTATGCCACAGAGCTAACCTTATGCCACAGCAGTGAGCTAACCTTATGCCACAGAGCTAACCTTATGCCACAGAGCTAACGTTATGCCACAGCAGTGAGCAAGCCTACTTGTTCAAGCACTGAAGAATTTCACAGAGGATATCCACTTGCCATGATGCATGGTATGCGTAACACTAGCATGCTAGCTTCAATCTATTAGATCTCCATAGTTACAAACACAGACTGCCTGTACCAATGGTCAGGCATTCAGTTCAGTGGTATGCTATTCAAAAATATCTGACCAATCACAATCAAGTACTCTTCAAGAGGACCAATCAGAGTTGATGGGATCCAGCTCCAACAGGAGCAAACATGCGGACCCAGCCTGACAAACATCAACTTAGCCACAGAGTCACTTGAAACTTGAAGCAGTGTGTGTGTGTGTGTGTGTGTGTGTGAGAGTGTGAGTGTGTGAGAGAGAGAGAGTGAGTACCTTTCCAAAGTGTGATGGCGAGTATTTGGTGTAGTTTGGGGTTGAGTGTGTGTGTGTACCTTTCCATAGTGTGAGGGCGAGTAGCTGGTGTAGTTTGGGGTTGCCCAGTTTGCCTGGCCCCCCCGTGGACCACTTGAGCGCCCGGGACACAAACGCCACCCTCTCTGGAGACTTGGGGTCCATCAGGCTGAACAGCTTCACCAGATGCTCTGCGCAGTCATAACACACACACACACACACACACACACACACGCACGCACGTGCACACACACACACACACGTGCACACACACGCGCGCGCGCACGCGCACACACGCGTGCACACACACACGCACACACACACACACGTGCACACACGCACAAGTACATTAAAAACAGTTTAGGTCATGGTATATCAAATTCCAACACAAACACATACACACACACACACACAAGTACATTAAAAACAGTTTAGGTCATGGTATATCAAATTCCAACACAAACACACACACACACACACACACACACACACAAGTACATTAAAAACAGTTTAGGTCATGGTATATCAAATTCCAACACACATACACACACAAACAAAAAGAGAGGACAGCTTACCTAGGATGTCATCTTCTACTTCTGCTTCTGATTTTTCCAGAGACTCCAGCACTAGCATAGACAGGTCTGCAGCACTGTTTTGCTGTTCACACACACACACACACACAAACGTTTAGTTCCTTGTCCCCAGCAGGGATTCCCACACATAGCCGCCCAGGTAAATTAATGGCCTCCCAAGTATAACAGATAGGGGTGATTTCGAAATTACATCTCAAACTTCGAACTCAAAAGTAGAATCGACGACACAGCCACACCCCCAATGTCACGTCCAGCATGTATGCCAATGTAGTAAAAATGATTTGTAAGAACATACTGTATACAAATGTCATTTTACTTGCATTAGCCTGTCTCCCTCATACTTGCATTAACTGCTGTACTTGGTGAAGACCCGCCTCGACCATTTGCAAATCAAGTCTTTTGTCATGTACAACGACCCAGCTTTTGTCTTATGGCAGACTTCCCCATAGGTCAGGCAATGGTAGTCTGAGCGCGATCCAGATCCGGCCGCCTTGTTTTCTCGATCGATTCGCTCGACGTGCACACATACAAATCTTTTTGCTCCTATTATATCACCTAGCCAGGAGCAAAAGTATCGTCACTCGTAGAAGCAGATTCGAGCACTTGAATCAATTGACTTGTAGTCGTGCAAGAAAATCAAAGCGATCTGTAGAATTTTATTAATGAGAAATTATTTCTCAGATGCACAACTTCGGATTCATTAGTTCACATTTGGGTTTACAAATGCACGAATGTTGTGCATGTTCTCAGATTATGAAACACGGATGTGCAAATGTGTTTCGCACCAACTGCGCTGCAACGATTGGAGCAAAAGTGTCGAGTGCGTGACTCTTGAAAGTTGTGACTCACAGGATAGGATTTGTGTACCTGTAAAAAGGATTTGTGAACCCGTAGCCCCTATTTTGTGTTAACAAGATATAAAAAAAATATGTACAACTTCAACTTTACTGTTACACATTTATGACTTTAGTGTGCACATGCAAAATCTGCAGTTAAATGTGCTCGCCACTTTTGCACCCAATATACCTTCATAGTTCTCCCTCGCAGCAACTTTCAAACATGACGGACACTGAGTCAGATTTTGTTTAGGCCTACCTTAATCAGAGGTTGCTGATGCCTATTCCGTCGGCACATCAATGGCTAGACCAGGGGTGGGCAAACTTTTTGGCTCAAGGGCCACATTGGGTTTTGAAAACTGGCCGGCGGGCCGCAAAACAACCCCCCCACGACACACACATAAAAAATATTTTTTTTATAGCCTATAATTTAGTATGAAACGTATTTGTTTTAAAATATGACTTGCTTAAAAATGCTGCTAATTTTATGCTGTTCAACAAATGTATAAATTGTGCACTGTCGCTTTAATTCACGTTTATTTCTCTATGATCTTCTGCCTGCTCCGCTATGGCTAGTGCTGTACCTACAGCTGGGCCCTCTCTCAGTTTTTAAATGGTCAGTAGTGGGAACTACTGTTGCCTTCATGATTTCCTTTTAAAACTTTCTTATAAGAAGGAGATATCTTAAGAAGGAGATGTCAATTATCAACAATGACAAGCCAGCTGGAACCTGCGGCTCTCTCTCCCTCTCGTGAGTGCAGACGCGTACCCAATTAAATGGATCGCATAATGTTCACGTTAGATCTGCTGCAAAGGAGTTAACTTAGTTTAACATGATGTTATCTCTATTTAACATGATGTTTTGACATTGACATAATGTTCTCTAAGGAGAGTGAAAAGCAGTTTGCAGTAAAGCTAACCAACGTCGTCTCTATCGCAGGAAAAAAATAGCGAGCAGCCTGATAACCAAATGAAATGCTCGGCGGGCCGGATGAAAGTGCTTTGCGGGCCGGATCCGGCCCGCGGGCCGCAGTTTGCCCACCCCTGGGCTAGACCGAGAATTCTCGTTGTGAAATCAAAATTCCACTGGAGCTCCAAGCGGTTTTGTACACGCAGATTTAAGTTACAACACTGTTTACAGCTCTTCGACTTACCGTAAAATGTCATTTTTGGTAAATAGCCTAGCTAAATACACTGATGAATGCTTGCGTTTAGCGATATACATCTGCAGATCTATAGTCCTCAGGGAGGCAACCACGCTGATTTTATTAAGAGGATATTCTGATTCGCGGGGCTCTCGCGAACAGTTAGGGCATCATTTTTTATGATTCCTGAAACCCCATTCAATCGTGCATAGGGATTTTTCTTACGAACCGGAACATGCAAAAATGAACGCATACAAAACGACGGTAGCGTCTATCACACTCTTGATGAGTGACTCAGTTACGTTGTTTAAGTAGCCTAATTGTTTAAAACTATTTTTGTTGTTGATATCAACATGTCTAGGCCATCATAGGCTACATTTGATTGTCATCTAGGCCCCATCAAACCCTTAGGGGTAAAAAAAAAACTGCATTGTGTGACAAAACTGCAGGTTTTTTCAATATTTTTGTGCCCAAAATATTGCATTGTGCAGTACAATGTAGGCCTGCGTTGTCATTCAGGGTCAACTTTTGGTCTTTTGTTATTTGCACAGCTTTATCAGAGCAACTGTAGCCTATGCCTATTGTAGGCCTATGCTATTGTTTACACTTTTTTGCACAGCTGTGTTAGAGCAGTCTGAAATCATTCTAATTAAAGCTGGTTGAGTGAATACGAAACACTTAGCTCTTTAAGTGTCTATCGATATATATCATATATCGCCAATCAGTTCCAAAATATATTGGGATATCAGTTTTGGTCCATATCGCCCAGCCCTACTCCTTGTGCAGCTAAATATTTACAAACAGGTATGTGCTGTGTAGCCTACTTTTTCTTATTTGCACAGCTCTATCTGTATGCCAATTGGTTTATTATATTGGCTTTTAACGGTAGTCGTTTTGTGTTACCTTTATTGTTTTCTTGTTGTAAAGCTGTAGGCCTGTGTTGCCAATCAGGGTCGACAGAATATTGTTATTTGCACAGCCCTCAGAGCAACTGTATGCCTATTGGTATTGTTTACACTTTTTTGCACAGCTCTGTTAGAGCAGTCTGAAATGAATATAATTAAAACCAGCTGTGTTGTCATAATTGTTGTGTTGAGTGAAAATATGAAGCACTTCGCTCTTTCTGTTTGAAATATCAATATCATATCGATATCATATATCGCCAATCAGCCCCAAAATATCGGGATATCAGTTTTGGTCCATATCGCCCAGCCCTACTGCACAAGTGGGCACAGGTGGGCCCAGGTGTACCCTACGGTGGCTGATAAAGGACATTTAACAACTAAAATAAGCAGAGGCATAGGTGGAATCACTCACTTATTAAGGAAGGCACGTTTACATAAAGCTGCCGCTGACAGAGCAGATTTAACAAATGAACAGTTCAGATGCAAAAACAGTTACTGGTAAGTACATTTTTGATGAATTTATGGAAAATATATAAAATATAGATATTTTTTAAACTGTTGTTGGGTTGTGACTTAAAAAAACAGCCAAATTGTAGTTTGATGGCAGCAAATGACCTGGAATTGACCGTGGCCTACTGGTGAGCGCTTCGGACTTGTAAACGGAGGGTTGCCGTTTCGAACCCCGACCAGTAGGTACGGCTGAAGTGCCCTTGAGCAAGGCACCTAACCCCTCACTGCTCCCCGAGCGCCGCTGTTGTTGCAGGCAGCTCACTGCGCTGGGATTAGTGTGTGCTTCACCTCACTGTGTGCTGTGTGTTTCACTAATTCACGGATTGGGATAAATGCAGAGACCAAATTTCCCTCACAGGATCAAAAGAGTATATATACTTATACTTATAAAAACATATGCACACTTTGCACATTTGTGAAGATGGACTTAAAGGAGAAATCCTGCAATTTTCCCACATAGATCCCCGTTTCACATAGATCTCCATTTAGATCTCCATTTCACATAGATCTCCATTTCACATAGATCTCCGTTTAGATCTCCATTTCACATAGATCTCCGTTTCACACAGATCTCCATTTCACATAGATCTCCATTTAGATCTCCATTTCACATAGATCTCCATTTAGATCTCCGTTTCACATAGATCTCCGTTTAGATCTCCATTTCACATAGATCTCCGTTTCTCGAGGTCACCCAGTACCGTTGGTACGAAGAGGAAAAAAAAAAAAAAACAGTTTTACTGAGCTCTAGTTGCTGCAGTTAGAGCCTCCAGCTTCCGCTACAGCGCTACACTCTGGGGGCATGTTCCTGAGCTACAGCGCTACACTCTGGGGGCATTAACATGGGGCAGCTACAGCGCTACACTCTGGGGGCATGTTCCTGAGCCCCTACTGCTTCATCACAGGGCAGCCGTGGCCTACTGGTTAGCGCTTCGGACTTGAGCCGACCAGTCTTGAGCAAGGCACCTAACCCCTCACTGCTCCCCGAGCGCCGCTGTTGTTGCAGGCAGCTCACTGCGCTGGGATTAGTGTGTGCTTCACCTCACTGGGTGTTCACTGTGTGTGTTTCACTAATTCACGGATAAACGCAGAGACCACATGTCCCTCCCTCATACTTATACTTGTCTGCAGCAGCTCCAGCCGAATCTGACGCTTTTCAACAGTCATGGCCTTGAGAATCGGAGATCCATGTTCCATGATTTTTCCTTTAACTGTTTTTGGATCTGAACTCTCCAAATCCTTCCTCTAACCAGACGCGAGTCCTTGCACAGCAGCGTGAGTGAGCGACTGAGTGTGTGTGTGTGTGAGTGACTTGAGTGAGCGACCGAGCGAGCAAGTGAGGAGTTCAGAACTCACCTGATTATGACTGAAGAACAACAACGCTCCGTTACACATGAGCTCTCGAGCTTCCGCATGCTTTGACTGTGACATATACCTGCAACACACACACACACAGGTCACATTCAAAGGTCACACACAGGGTCAACATAGATCTATGTCATAGCGCTGGGCGGTATGACCAAAAATGTATATCACGGTATTTTTCAAAATTCTTACGGTTTCACGGTATATGACGGTATTTTTTTACCATGCATAATCAGATGTTCACAGCATTTTCTACAGGTTGAGAGAGGAATTGCTGCAGTACATTGACTAAGGATGGTCTATTTTACTGTCATGATGTAGAATAACTCCACACTAGTGGAAATGCAGTTTTGCATGGCCCCAGAAAATGATGCTGTTTACAAAGAGCCACTCATGATTCTAATGAAGAATTTAATCAGAATGCAAAGACAATTGCAGTCAAAATACAGAAGTTTTACTGTGCACATTTCACAAACATCTTGTATTAGGGGTTTGCACGGCGTGTCATCAGATCTGGACATCGCCATATTGGAGATACTCGCCTCATTAGAAAGCATTAGGCACTGAAGTAAATCCCTAACATCGTCAAGGAAAATGGTTAATTATTGCCGTGTTTTAGGTTGTACCAATAGGTCAGACTGAGAAAAACATCTGGTGTAGGTATCGACTTCCAACAGTTATTAAAAAAACAGGGAGAAGGGACAATAATGCCAGAAGTTATCAGAGGAAGGGGGGCGCTTGTGGTTGAACTTGGTACTTCGTCTCCCTCCGTTGCTAACTAACGACATCACCTACTAGCCAGCTACAGCTGTTGAACAATCTCAATAGAATTTTCGTGACGGTAAATCCTTTTCAATGCAGTATCCCTTAACGTTTTTCCTTAACTAAAGAAACAATTTAAGGTATTATTTCTGTGCAACACCCTTAAATAAACCCCTTACCTAAGGAGAAATTAAGCCTTAAGGGTCATACTTCAGGGGAAAAACTTCAGGTGTTTTGTGTTTACCCTCACTATGCCTCGCAGTGGCACCATGCGTGCGTGTGAAAAAAGTCCTGTCTGAAACACTGTTGTGCGGTGCAGCGTTCCAAACGTTGTGTAATCAAATACACCGGTATGGCGGTATATTAAAAATTCATATCATAACGAAAATATACACCGGTATACGGTGTGAACCAGTATACCGCCCAGCACTACTACGTCATGAGCTGGAGAGCCATCTAGCAGCCAAACACACACACGACTCCAGTTACCACCACAGTAACTCATTAACCACTCATCACAACTGAGAAGCAGAGGGGTCATTCCACGTCAGTTCAACCAGGGCCCACGCACTTAGGTCTCAAAAAATTCTGAAAAAATTACCAGATGTACCCATGTTACCCAGGAGACACACTGTAAAATGACTCTTATGTAAGATCGTGACCATGACCCAATCCACCAGCATGTAGGCATGTGTTGGAAGACGCTACACACGCTTCACATTCCTGAACACAAAACTCATCTGGACTATTTATTATTTATTTAACATTATTTATTTTATTGTTTATTTTTTCTTTCCTTTTCTCCCCTTTTGGCTTGACCTACATTCTGTTCAGCCTCTTTTTGTCAAAGTTTACAAGGCCATAGCGCAGAGCAGGTGGAGCAGGTGGACTACAGCAGCAGGAGACCACACCTGGTGCCACTCCACACCTGGTGCCACTACACACCTGGTGCCACTCCACACCTGTAGCACACCTGGTGCCACTACACACCTGGTGCCACTCCACACCTGGTGCTACTACACTCCTGGTGCCACTACACTCCTGGTGCCACTACACTCCTGGTGCTACTCCTGTCAGCCAAAAACAGGAAACTGATACAAATCAGTACCAGTAGAATTCGCACGGGCTCAACAGCATTGGACAACAGAGGATTTGACAAGCGGTGCCGAGTCTGGTGAGTCTTGGATTCTGCTGCCACATTCGGATGCTAGTGTCAGAATTCTGCATTCATGAAAGCATGGATGCATCCGGCCTGGTATCAACGGTCCTGGCTGTAGGTAATCGTGTAATGGTGTGGGGAATATTCTGGTGGTAGTCGTGTAATGGTAATGGTAAGTGATATTTTGGTGGTAGTGGTGTAATGGTGTGGGGGATATTCTGGTGGTGATGTCCATCCCTTGATGATCAGTAAACCCATCTCCCAGATCTCCTAGTCCCATATAACCCACCCAGACCGCTACGATCACAGAATACTGGCCTTCTTGTAATTCCAAGAATCTCAAAAAATACAGTAGGAGGCAGAGCTTTCAGCTATCGCGCACCCCTCCTCTGGAATAATCTCCCTTCCTCAATTCGACTAGCAGACACCCTCCCTATTTTTAAGTCTAGACTTAAAACACACCTCTTTACTGCCCCCCATAGTGAGGTATGGTGCGGTGTGGAACTTCACCCACCTCAGGGATTTTTGGAATGGACCACCCTGCTGAGTCCTCGTGTGACTGGCAGCCCAGTCGCGCGTGCGATGGTGGTCACTGACCATACCTGCGCTGGTGCCGACTACCCCTCACCATGTCTTAGTTATGCTGCTATAGCATAGTGCTGTCAAAGACTTTTCATGTGTCACGCCATACAACCCCCCCTCTCCTCTTTCCCCTTCTCTCCCTCTCTTGCCTATTCTCACTATGGTATACTGTAACAATATATAGTACCACTGATTACTTGACATTAACCATTTTGATTTTCAGTAATACTAACCCACTCTACATCTCTCTTTCTTCCCCCTTACTGTGCCTCACGTGAGGTATATCATCACCAGTCATCAACCATCCGTGTGTTGGCCCTCCTCTCACCTGAAGTCCCATCCTCGACTGCCCTATTACTGTCCCCCTATCTGGACTCCTGGCCCATACAGCCTAGCGACCCATCACCTGCCTATGACAACTCTGCCCGGATTCCTGGCCCGTCTGCCGACCCACCACATGCCCCTTGACAACTCCCTTCCCCTGGACAATTCCAACGCTGGACTATTTGAACTTTCTGTCACTAAATCAGGATTAATGAATTATCAAACCAGATACGTAATCATCCCACCTCTTGTAACTTTCAGCTTTTAACACCATGTCTTATTCTCTACACCTGACCATCATATGCATTTGTCATGTATACAGACCTTACCGTCCTGTATTGACCCTAGGCAGATGGGTCAGGCCCTTGAGTCGTGGATCTGCTCGAGGTTTCTTCCTATATGTATCTCCAACTCTAGGGAGTTTTTCCCCCGTTACCCTGTTACCCAGTTCCCCGTTACCCTGTTACCCCGGTTACCCATGGGCCTCTCTCTTACTTTTCCTTTCTTTCCTTTTCCTCTGATTGCCTACATTCTGTAAAGCGCCATGATTCATGTTTTGGCGCTCTATAAGCACAATAAATAAAAAAATTGAATTGAATCTTCTGATGGTTACAGCAGGATAACTCGCCATGTCACAAAGCTCGAATCATCTCACACTGGTTTCTTGAACATGACAATGATATGACTGTACTCAAATGGCCTCCACAGTCACCACCAGATCTCAATCCAATAGAGCACACTTTGGGATGTGGTGGAATGGGAGATTCGTGGAGACGAGGCCAAAGACAAATCTGCAGTAACTGTGTGATGCCATCATGTCAGTATGGACTGAAATATCTGAGGAATGTTTCCAGCACCTTGTTGAGACTATGCTATAAGGAATTAAGGTAGTTCTGAAGGCAAACAAGGGGTCCAACCCAGTAGCCTACTAACTGGGTGTACCTAATAAAGTGGCCGGTGTGTGTATGTCAAATGTCTGCTAGCCAATAGAAAGCAGTTAGCACATATGACACAGGAGATTAATTTAGTCCACGAAAAACCTTATGAAACTTGTTTCGCGAAACGTGCCCAGAGTATGAATTGTCAAGTCATGTCGGGTTTGACACTTCGGGCCACGTAATGCTAGCTAACGCTAACTAGCCGGTTTCCAACCTACAAATGATCTGGTCCAAGTATAGCTAACAAGCTAACTAGATGGGCGAAGCAAGGTGGAGATACTAAATAAATGAACGCTGACCAGCTACTCAACAAAAACATAGACAGCTAGCTAACGAATAAGCACTTTCAGTTGCCTGTCGGAAACAAATAAGGGTTTCAATGAGTTACTAGCTCTTACTAGTAGGATAACTTAACGGTAACGTATCTAGCTTAGCTTAGCGTTATTAGCCATCTATAAACTCATTTATAGACCCTGACATTTTGGTGACAGATGAAAACGAGATGATTTAGCAACAGCTCTTGCAATATATCAGGGCGTTGTATATGTTGAACAATCGGCTAGGACATTGCATGAATAAATGCAGTGTTCTAAAATGAATATTACTTAGCTAGTATCGTGCACCTAGCATAGGTAGCGTTGGTGTGTATGGAGGCTTTAACTGATTGACATGTTAAAATACCCACACAGAGAGTAGAATTGTCAAAAGAGGTGGAACAAAACCAGCCGCCCACCAATCATAATTCAAGGAGCTAGTTGGGTTGAGGTGTAGAAAGGTCTGGAAGGGAAGGCCCCAAACACCAATTGAACGCAAATCAATATGCACCGTGAATGACTCTTACCTAAAGAATAACGTCCGATACATTTGATGAGCTTCATAATAGTCCCCTTTCTCCACGCTAGCGCGGAGTTTACCCTCAACTCTCTGTACCCCTCCACGGTTTCTTGCGCTGGAGCACTTCAGAGCCTCCTGCTCCGACATCATTGTTGTCCCAGCCCTGGCTAACTAGCTTCTCAATTCAGCTGGAGGGTCTTGAAGGGAGAAAAAATGCGTAACATGATCCTTCCCACTTGCCGTAGCAACCGTGTATGCAGCAAAGCTATCTCCTTTACTGTCAAAAAGAAGTCATGTATTTAGGAATCTAATAAAAGTTACACCATAAACGTGAACAGTATTACCCAACTAGGATTTTTTCGCAAGGGTGAATAGAGTGATTTCTTATGTCTTCAATGTTCATTGTACTGACGTTGTGGCAGGATCTGATGAAAGTTGAAAATAAGATAATAAAACAACTCCCTCAAAGACAGCAAGTAGGCTACCCTACAAGTGCAAAGGCTTTTACTACACATTTTCCAAATAGCCTTAAGCGTGATGGTTTACATGTATGTCTGTATGAGTATGCAGGTTAAAATAGGCAATGTCTCCAGAGTCGAGTCGAGCCAGCAGGGGTCAGTGTTGTCAAAGACTGGTCAGAGGAGAAGTATGATGCGAACTGATGCGAACTACTGGGTACCCAGATTAGAGAAAGGGACTTTCTTTTACTGTCTATGGAAAGGGAGTCTCACAGTTTGTAACGCAACATGTACTTAGTACTTAGGATAACTCGCCATGTCACAAAGCTCGAATCATCTCACACTGGTTTCTTGAACATGACAATGATATGACTGTACTCAAATGGCCTCCACAGTCACCACCAGATCTCAATCCAATAGAGCACACTTTGGGATGTGGTGGAATGGGAGATTCGTGGAGACGAGGCCAAAGACAAATCTGCAGTAACTGAGTGATGCCATCATGTCAGTATGGACTGAAATATCTGAGGAATGTTTCCAGCACCTTGTTGAGACTATGCTTTTTTTTTTCTTTTTTTTTATAAGGAATTAAGGTAGTTCTGAAGGCATGTTCCCGCCATGCTTCAGGGCCACCTGGGCCCGGTAGGCCCGTTCAGTAATCCATCCCAGACTAGAGCTCATTGTAGCCGTTGTGGTTTTTATTTGTCGTTGTGGTTTTTGATTTGTCGTTGTGGTTTTCGATTTGTGTTTGTGGTTTTCGATTTGCGGTTGTGGCTTTCGATTTGTGTTTGTGGTTTTCGATTTGCGGTTGTGGTTTGCACCTCAGGGCCACCGTACTACTGGGATTTGTTCCTTTTCATTGCAAGGACACATCAGAGCCTGTCTACGGAGAGCCTTGCCACTTCGTATTAAAGGAGAATTCCGGTGTGATATTGACATAAAGTGTGTTGAAACATGATACCGAGTGTGAACGTATGTCTCATAGCCCATCTCGGCTTGTCCCCTGCACTCCAAAATCTGGCGCTAGTTAGCCGATGCTACCAACAGCTTTTTCAATAGTGGTGCTTCGGCATCGGGCTAGCCATGCAAATAAATCACTGTTTTACACCATTTACGAGGCTCAATGTATCTCCACACTTCATTGATAGACTTCCGAGGGCCCTGACATTTAAAACGAGACATTGAGAACTTTGAAAAAACACTGGTAGTTTACTTACAAGACGATTTATACAGACAGTATCTTCACGAAGTTTAGCGTTTGCAGCCATCTTGAATTTAGTCACGATAAGTCGAGAGACGAGTAAGAATGAACAGGTATGATAAGGGATCAGATTCCAAAAATAATTCCGTGGAAATGCATGGATTCCAGTTGCTGCTACTGGAAGAAACTGGAATCCATGCATTTCCACTGAATGGATGCAGTTCCACCAGAGTTCCACTGGGGGCGATCGCCATGAGTGCAGAATGAATGGAAGTCAATGGAGCTAGACGGCTAAAATTGTCTCTTTCACAAAATTGTCTCTTTCACCAGATTTGATTGTAGTTTGTATAACTTCAACATGGGTTATAGGTCAAAAGTTGAATGAACGTGTACTTATGTCCTTTTGATTTCTTACAGGTTGGGTCGTTGTTGCACATAACACGCTAGCATTGTGCTAATGAATGACGTCATTGACACATTTGAAAGGCTTTTAAGAACAATTAAGTGACTTTAAAAAATATGATACTCAACCAAGTGTATTTTCTTTGCCTCCCCTTCCGAATACAATACTCAAATTACTTGAAAAAAATATATATCCCGAGAAAAGTGGATTTTGAGGGGTACAGCTCCATAGACCTCCATGCATTCTGCACTCGTGGACGAGCGCCCTCATGTGGAACCACAGAAGGAACTGCAACCAGTTCAGAAACCGAAAGTTTTCCGAGAGTGGCAGTTCTCCCCTTATTAGACATTCTCTGGACACATCATAGCATACCTGCCTACAGAGTGTCCCAGTGACCTCCGTTTTACTTCCGCTACAAGGGACCTGTCTTTCAAAAAAATATGAACGGGAGTTAATGGAGAGATAACAATTATTTTTTGGTCCAGTTTGAATTGTGCCACGAATTTCACATATGATGTGTGTGAATTTAAAAGATAATTTTTCACGTCAAGAAAGTACTGTTGTTCGATAGACTTCAAAAGTTATGTTGGTTTTGTGCGAATCCACTCAGTGGACTACATCTCTCATCTCGAACGATGTACGTCACCAACGTAATGAAACAATAAGATTAGCTGTTATGCTAGTTAACGGTTGCATCTTGCTGCCTGCTATGTCACTTAACATCTAATGTACAGTCTATGGACGAATACAACTTATGATGTGTTTAATCCTCTGACTCATGGTATTTTCATCGGCAAGGAAAGCCCAATTAAGACCTGTTGCTGGTATGCTTGTACAATCTAGTGTGGCTGTGAATGAGGTAACGTCACTAGTGCGACTGATGGGTTTGTAGTCGTTGGAATTACGATCTTTCACAATGTTGTAATTCAATAGTTACGAAACAAACTGCAAATGTCTTTACATGAAAAATTGTCTTTAAAATTGACAAACATCATATGGGTAATTCAAGGCACAAGTCAACCGGGACCAGAAAATCATTTCTTTTTCGCCATAGACTGGCGTTCAAAATTTTTCGAAAGATAGGTCCCATGGAGGCAAATGGAAGTGGCGTCACTGGGACACTCAACACCTGGGTTTCCCGGGTTTCTCCCGTATTTCAAGGTCATCTCCCAGCACCCTCCCGTTTTGTTATTTCTCCCGGAAAACTCCCGTAATTTGCATGGCCATCAAACTTCATTTTAAAATCATTAATCCATTCAGGTTGCCAGATTGTGTATGAAATAAAAATAAATACATTATTAATAAATTAAATTTAATAAGTGTAATACATTTAAAAAAAAAAAAAAATAATTAAAAAAATTAAATTATTTTATTTTGTCTTTATGAACAAAGTAAGCCTACATTTGTTTTTATATCAGCCAATAGGAGCCAATAGGCCTACTAGGCTAGTTTAACTGCATTATTTATTAAGTTAGGCTATTAAACTAGGCTAGTTTTACTGCATTATACATTATTTAGCATTAGCATTAGCAAATGGTTGACAAGCTAACCTGTGATGGCAAGCAAAACATGATGGATCAAAAAAATCCATGCAATCATGGGTCCAAACAGGAAGTATTGGAAGTGTGGTGAATATGTCGAGCAGAAACTGAAGTTGGTGACAATGAGCCCAGCACATGTGACTAGTGAAGCTGCCATGGCACCTGCCAGCAACAAACGACGCAAAACACTATGTACAATATACAATATGTGAAATTGGCCTACGCTATTGTATTTTAATGCCAGTAATAATGGTGGTACTTGTAGAGCCTGAGGTGGTATTCTGAGGTGGTCATTGTGAAAAGTTTGAGAACCACTGGCCTAGACCCTTACGTTTACAACACTAGCCCTTACCCCTAGCCCTATCTAGTGCTACTTGACTAAGGCTAAGGCTAGCTTTCTCTGATCAAATTTGCCACAGTGTCACCCAAGTTTTTTGTGTGAATTTAATGAATAGGCTATATCAAAACGTTGACATTCATTAACACTAAAAATAGTCATAAAAACAATATATAGGCTACAATGCATTTGTCATAGATGAATGAAAATTTTTAAATCAATTAAAAAATACTGATTATGAAGCATTGCATACACATGAAATTATTATAAATATATTATCATTTGTTGTGATGCCCATATTTGTTTCTACCGCATGAGCTAAGACCACATGCTCATTGATGTTGACTGAGCTGCATTATACATCTTGGCTGCATAACAACCACTTTATGACGACCTAAAACCTTTTAAAAATAAGCAGCTGTATCATTGATGCATTTGAAAGTAACCCTCTAGCCTATTTAATGTTAATGAGCCTGTGTACAAATGCATGGGGTTCCTCAAAACCTTAATGTTAATGACATAATCAAGACTATTCCTCAGTGGTTCCATGTTGGTGGAATGAGTTGCCCAGTGCTCTCCGTTCCTGTGGTAGTTTTGGGTCGTTTAAGAGGGGTCTAAAGACATTCCTGTTCAACATGTACTTAGTTGTTTAAGCGCTTATGTGTTATGGTTTCTATAATATTGTTTTATTTTCATTAGGCTGTTAATTAATTTGACATTATTGTTTATTATTGATATTCTCCTTAATGTAGTCTTAGCATGTCATTGTTTTTATATTATTGATTGAATGGACATTATTGTTTTATTTTTGCCTTTTATTAGGCTATTGATTGAATTGATATTGTTGTTTATTATTACTATTCTCCTTATTATATTTGACCAACATTCTAATCTGTTCCCTGTTCAATTTTAAATATTATTATGTTGCTTTGTATTTATGTGTCGCTTTGGACAAAGGCGCCTGCTAAATCCATAACCATAACCATAGCTATAATGAGCCTGTGTACAAATGCATGGGGTTCCTCAAAACTCCAGTGCATAGCAGTGTGCCTTGCCATACCAGTTGAGAACCACGGGGCTAAAGCACAGTCGGAAACACAGACACACACACACATACAGTACAAACACGCAGCGTCTCTTTCTTGCTCTCTCTCACACACACGTTTTGACTGTTTGAAAACTTGTCGGTACATTTTGTATGTTTTTTTATATGTATTTCAGTATGTACATTTTACTCTAATTAAAAGTGATTTTCCATCCATCCTTATTCTATTAATAGCCTATGTGTTAACGTGGGTGGTGGCATTTAAAGGGGACTCTGAAAATCTCCCTCTTTTTCACAGCCTAATATTGGCAGGTATGTCTTGTTGCCCCACCTGCAATACCTGCATTCACAGCTTAATGTTGGAAGGTATGTCTTGTTGCCCACCTGCAATACCTGCCTGTACCTCCTTCAGCTGAGATTTATGCCCAAATCACTACTACATTCACCTATTCAGTTCTTGGTCTAGTTTTAATTAATGTCATGTTGTGTAATATTTGATTGCATAAAATACTGCATTTTCTAATCTAGGAGCAATAATGTAAAGAAAATTAAGGGTATTGATTCATATTCATAATTGCCATTTGTATAGGTCTGGCTCATGTGTTGGCCCTGCAGTAGTCTGCATGATGTCATATTCTTGTCATAATGCTCCATCTTTTCAGGAGAAATTATGGCAATGGGCCATACGTGAACTTGCATTGCAAAGTCATTGTTCACGAATTGAGCTTTAAACTGCGGTGAAGTCTTCATGGCCATCCAGGGGAGAATGAGCAATTACCATGTTATAATGCTTCACCTCCGCAGTTCCATTATTAAACAATATTTTAGCATAGTCACAACCCCATAAGTTTGTCTGAAGTCTTGAGAATATAGTTGATATTCCCTGGTAGCTTAAAAAACCCCTTTGGTCCACATGCCTGACCGGTTATTCCAGTTCCACAAATACTCAGATTCCTGGTCCACACCTATAACAGGTGTTGCCAGGTCGGCAGGGTTTCAGCATGTTTGGGATGTGTTTCAGCTGATATGAGTTAAGAAAGTGTGGTTGAGTTTTTGAGAAAATATATTGATTTGTTGTGTTGTGAGTGTAACTTATGAATAAATAAATAAATAATTATATTATATTTCATCTATATATATTTTTTCTAATCTATTTAAGAATAAGGTTCTAAAAACAAGCCTTCCTTAGACACTCTTGGGCAAGAGGGATTGTTGCACCGTCCTAAAAATGGTCATTCCAGTTTTCATCTTCCATCCATTCTGTTTACATATAACTTAATGCCGTTTCAGTATGTTAACTATATTCTTCAATATTACTTTCAAAATGTTGACTACCATCATATGAAACCACTTAAAATCAACATCAGCCGAAAATAGTTTCCCTGTAGGCCTATCCCTTTAACATGTCAGGCAATAGTTTCCCTGTATCCCTTTAAGATGTCAGGCAATAGTTTCCCTGTATCCCTTTAAGATGTAAGGCAGGTGTTGTGCAGGCTCTATGCTGTACATATTTCTAGCTGTAAATGTATTATCATAGTAGGATAACATTGAATAGCCCTCTAGCCTAGCCTAGAGATCAGGGATGTAGTGGAGACTAAACGCAAGTAAACACAGTTTATCCACCTCTGAAATTTCAGAAATAGAGTTTATCCACCTCTTATTAGAGTTTATCCTCTCAAAAGAGTTTATTCACCAATTGCAACTTTTAACATTCAAAAATCACACTGTATTATCCACATTCACAATACGTACACTCATCAACACATAGGAATCATTTCACTGGTATTGTTACACATTGGACAATAACCTCCACCATCATCAAACATGTTCTGAATGCCTTTTTAAAAAATACGATACCGCATGGCGCAGTCCACCTCACCGTGATCACAGAATTCACCCACCCACCTTATTTTACCACTACATCCCTGCACACACACACACACACCCACACACCTTATTTTACCACCCTGCTAGAGATGTAAATAGATGTCTTACATGTCTACTGTTACTGTTATTATTATTGATTGAATGTACATTAATGTTTATTATTGCTATATTCCCTTTTTTTCATTGTTTATTTCGTTATCGATTGAATTGACATAGTTGTTTATTATTGCTATTCTCCTTATTATAGTCTGACCAACATCTTAATTTGTTCCCTGTTAAATTTTATATTGTATTATATTGTTTTGTATTTGTAGGCTATGTTGCTTTGGACAAAAGCGTAACCATAACATGTCAAATATGCAGGCCTAATGACATTAGTTCCCCAGTTTTTTTTTGTTTGTTTTTTTAAACACCACACTGGGTTTGCAATGGCAACAACTCCGAGTGTACCTGTGCTATTAGTGCATATGCAGTTTTCAGTCAATCTCCCCGACCTGGCAACCGTACTTGCCTCCGCAATGCATCATCCCGGTAAACCACGCCCCCTCTTACCTGTCCCGCACCTGAGCAACACAAAGCCATGTCACTGGACAGACGCCCGTGACCGAGAGATGGCTGCGCTTCTATATCTATATCTTATATGTGTACTTGGGACTGAAATTAAAGGTAAGTCAAGGGAGCTTTTAGGCTACTGTTCTGTGAAGCTTGCTAAACTAGATTCGATAGACAGCACGCGGTTTCATAGCCCGCTATTTGAATAAACAACTCTCACACGATGAACCCGGATGCTCCCTCTTCGGGCTCACGGAAACATGACAAAACCCTGCTGATGATGTCTTGCTGTAACGCTATATTGTTCGCGTGTAGGTGTTAGGTAGGCTAAACATAAAAGGTGTTCCTTTGTAAAATATTTACAACATCCCAAAGTTAGCTTTTCAACTTAAAAGTTGATGTAGGCTCGCCTGGCTTGTTGTCTAGCTTGTAGCCTATGACATGACAAGCCAAGCCATGTGCTTTAACAGCCAGACTAATTTTCAAGAGAATGTCACTAAAGTGTGTTTCTTACGAATTAATTAAAGCGGCCTGCCATAAACCTGTTCAATTCGCTACTCAGGGCGACAGACATGTAGTCCCATCTTTACTGCAGCTGCTTAGACGTTTTGTGCTCTTAAGACAAACATAAAATGTTTTCCCAATATAGCAGGTGAGGATTATTGACCATTTCTCTTGCCTTTTAACAGGCCTGTTGGAAGCACAATCATCCAAGTCTCAGGAACATACTGTTGTCATCCCTAAACTCCTTCAGGAACGAGTCAAGAGACATGAACACCGTGAAAAACACCTTCCCGAGGTAGGCTGCCCCAGCACACACCTGTGCACCTCACATCAGTGTTGTGTGCTGATGGTAAAACTACGCTAAGCTAAGCTATGCTATGTAAATCCAGCAGCTTGTCCCTTACAGGAGAGGCACTCTGAGCGCTTGGTGTACTCGCTGAGGATTGGCGACCGGGACCGCACTCTCCTCCTGGAGAAAAACAGGTGAGCCTTCTCCCCTGGAGATCGGGATGGTTCTTTATCCGTTCCACCCAGGGCTGTGAAGGTATTGTGGTCAGTTCTGAAGTTAAGTACGGTGTTCTGTCCATTGTTCTGATGAGTTCTGAAGTTAAGTACGGTGTTCTGTCCATTGTTCTGATGAGTTCTGAAGTTAAGTACGGTGTTCTGTCCATTGTTCTGATGAGTTCTGAAGGACTGTGTTGTGTCCATTGGTAGGGACTTCCTGTCAGCTGACTTTGTGGAGTATTCCCACGGTCTGCGAGGGAAAGTGGACCAGAGGACACCGATGAATCATGTGAGACATTTGAGCATTAACTTTTATACCCTGTAGAAATGAGTAAAGGTCACAGCTAAGTCAAGGCCCGTACATCTGCACACTGAAAGCAAGTAAGTGTGTGTGTGTGTGTCTGTCTCTGTCAGCTAGTCTGTGTCTGTCTCAGTCAGTCAGTCAGTCTGTGTGTTTGTGTGTCAGTCTATCTGAGTTTCTGAGAGAGAGAGAGAGGATTGAAAATGGCAAACCGGTTTAAATAAAGGCTCTGTATGTTTGAGGTGTGTGTGTGTGTGTGTGTGTGTGTGTGTGAGGTGTGTCAGTGTGTTGGGATGTGTGTCAGTGTGTGTGTACTCTTGAATTTCCCCTGGGGATCAATAAAGTATCTATCTATCTATCTATCTATCTATCTATCTATTTAAGGATACAAGGAAGTTTATTGTCACATGCAAATAGTTACTGGAAGTAAGAAATGCAGTGAATGTCTGGTGTCAGCCTATTTGTGCATTAATGGGGGGGGGGGGGGGGGGGGGGTAAAAAAGTGCAGTAGAAGAGGGGTTTAGTAGATGAAGTGGCAAGGGCTGCATAAGAAAGGTGGGGGAGGATTGGGATTGGGTGGGGGGCACCAACAAGGAGCACCCAAGAGCAACAGGGGCAAGGAAAAACTCCCTTACCAAGGAAGAAACCTTGGGCAGATCCACAGCTCAAGGGGCTAACCCAACTGCCAGGGGTCTTGGTGTGTGTGTTGGGGGGATGACAAGGGAGATGGGATAGTGTGCTGTGTATGTGGGGAGAGGGCAGTGTGCAATATGTGTGTTGGAGAAGCTTCCTCATGAGACAATGTGCTGTGTATTGGGGGGGCGGTCAGGATTGAACAAACTCTGATTGTAGCCTCATTGTCTTACTTCACATGAGAAGCCCTGCATTACAAATGCCACATTTAATACACTTAACCTGCTATGTTGAGGTCTTACTTCACATGAGAAGCCCATGCATTACAAATGCCACATTTAATACACTTAACCTGCTATGTTGAGGTCTTACTTCACATGGGGCAGCTGTAGCCTACTGGTTAGTTCTTTGGACTTGTAACCGGAGGGTTGCCTGTTCGAACCCCGACCAGTAGGCACAGCCGAAGTGCCCTTGAGCAAGGCACCTAACCCCTCACTGCTCCACGAGCGCCGCTGTTGTTGCAGGTAGCTCAGTGCGCCGGGATTAGTGTGTGCTTCACCTCACTGTGTGTTCACTGTGTGCTGAGTGTGTTTCACTAATTCACGGATTGGGATAAATGCAGAGACCAAATTTCCCTCACAGGATCAAAAGAGGATATATACTTATACATGAGAAGCCCTGCATTACAAATGACACATTGAATATAACCTGCTATGTTGAGGTCTTAATTTGCATGAGTGTGTGTGTGTGTGTTTCACATGCTTACCTACAATGTTGAGGTCTTACTTCACGTGTGTGTGTGTGTGTGTGTGTGTGTGTGTGTGTGTGTGTGTGCGCGTGTGTGTGTGCACGGGCGCCCAAAGCTTCACTATTGAGATGGCTGTTTTCTAGGTGCACTGTCACTATCGTGTGAGTGTGTGTGCCCAAAGCTTCACTATTGAGATGGCTGTTTTCTAGGTGCACTGTCACTATCGTGTGTGTGTGTGTGTGTGTGTGTGTGTGTGTGTGTGTGTGAGTGTGTGTGCCCAAAGCTTCACTATTGTATGGCTGTTTTTTAGGTGCACTGTCACTATCATGGCTATGTGGAGGGGGACGAGGATTCACTGGTTGCCCTTAGCACCTGCGCAGGGCTCAGGTACGCGTGTGTGTGTGTTGTGTTTGTGTGTGTGTGTGTGTGTGTGCGTGTGTGTGTTGTGCGTGCCTGCGTGCATGTGTGCGTATACGTGTGTGCGAGTGTGTGTGTGCGTGCGTGCGCGCGTGTGAGTGTGTGTGTGTGTACGTGTGCGGTATACCGTGTACTGTGTGTGTGCGCGTGTCTGTGTGTGTATGTGTGTGCGCGTGTGTGTGTGTGTGTGCACGTGTGTGTGGCCCGTTCCTGTTCTTCTGCTTCTCTATTCTCTGTTCTCTTTTTATTGCTGATTCATTTCTCTGTTCATTGCTGAAATTCTTTTTTTGTTGTTTTATGAGG
>NC_055959.1:39671678-39679178 GCF_018492685.1 Alosa sapidissima | reverse complement strand
TCTCCATATTTTCTTTCTCTCTCTCTTTCTCTTTCTCTCCATACTCTCTCTCTCTTTCTCTTTCTCTCCATACTCTCTCTGTCTGCTCCGTATTCCATAGCAGTGGGGTCCAGTAGTCATGATCTAGGTTGACTAGACTGAGCTTGTGAGCTTGTACACTTCCTTGTTAAAACCTGCTGGAGGTTGTTTTGGTTGACTGCTGTGTTTGGCTGCATTGTTACCATAGAAACGTGATGTGCGGAAAGATCCAGTGCACCGGCTTCGACTCGAACAGCCCGCCCAAAGGCGTGATCATCAGCATCGAGACGCTGGATAAGGGCGTGGTCTGCAAGAACGCACATCATAATCTGGGCACCGACGTGCTCGACCCAGCCTACGTCAACCAGGGCAGTGTGTGTGCCCCTGGAAAGGTGTGTGTGTGTGTGTGTGTGTGTGTGTGTGTGACCTGACCAAGCACATTTGGCAGGATGTTTGTTGTGTGTGTGTGTGTGGCAGGATGTTTGGTGTGTGTGTGGCAGGATGTTTGTTGTGTGTGTGTGTGTGTGTGTGTGTGTGTGTGTGTGTGTGTGTGGCAGGATGTTTGTTGTGTGTGTGTGTGTGTGTGTGTGTGTGGCAGGATGTTTGTTGTGTGTGTGTGTGTGTTTGTGTGTGTGTGGCAGGATGTTTGGCCAGTTTGAAGGGTCCACCTAAAAACTCAAAAAGCCAAAATAATACAACATTTGAAACAACCCAGGGGGAGTAAGGACCCCCTCGTTTTAGGCCAAAAAACCTGAAAAAAAGCCCAAAATTGCATAAAATGTTGACGTCCCTCCTGCTGTCAGATTTAAACACAGCAAAGTAACAATCCATGCCATCAAAGGTCCATCCAAGGTTAGTTTAAAACTGGAATTACAAGGCGTAAGGTGTGACTGGTGTCAGTCCAGGACTGCTTGTGTCCACTATGTCACATGCCTTTTGGCGAATACCCAAAAAATAGCAATATTCAGACCTGAATATCTCCGATGAGCAACCTCCTTTTTTCAAAAAAATTTCTGCACATGAAAGGGCCATCTGTGGACTTTATAAATCAAAAGAAAAATGTTCGGCCTTTTTATTATTTTTGTCGCTGTAACCGCCTAAATAGTAGGTCATTTATGGTGGACAAATGGAGATATTAAATCACTCTTAAAACCCATTTTTATAGTTTTCATACTGTACATACCTGTATTGAGATTCTTCTGTGTGTGTGTGTTTACAGGCCTGCCTGAGCTTTAAGTGTGTGAATGACTCGGCCCTGATTCAAGACACCACCTGCACTGCCAGGGAGACGTGCAATGGCAACGGGGTATGACATCACACAGGTTCACACCTTAGAGTGCTCATGACATCACACAGGTTAACACCTTAGAGTGGTCATGATGACATCACACAGGTTCACACCTTAGAGGAGAGGGCGAACATCTACTATAAGAGTGTTTTTTTATACAATTATGTGAACCGGTATTTCCACTGTGGCATAGCTAGGCTAGTGTAGAGGTGGCATTAGGTTAACGTATGGATACTTCCACTGTGACATAGCTAGGCTAGTGTAGAGGCGGCATTAGGTTAACGTATGGATACTTCCACTGTGGCATAGCTAGGCTAGTGTAGAGGCGGCATTAGGTTAACGTATGGATACTTCCACTGTGACATAGCTATTCTAGTGTAGAGGCGGCGAGAGGTTAACATATGGATACTTCCACTGTGGCATACCGAGGCTAGTGTAGAGGTGGCATTAGGCTAACGTATGGATACTTCCACTGTGACATAGCTAGGCTAGTGTAGAGGTGGCATTAGGCTAACGTATGGATACTTCCACTGTGGCATAGCTAGGCTAGTGTAGAGGCGGCATTAGGTTAACGTATGGATACTTCCACTGTGACATAGCTAGGCTAGTGTAGAGGCGGCATTAGGTTAACGTATGGATACTTCCACTGTGACGTAGCTAGGCTAGTGTAGAGGCGGCATTAGGTTAACGTATGGATACTTCCACTGTGACGTAGCTAGGCTAGTGTAGAGGCGGCATTAGGTTAACGTATGGATACTTCCACTGTGACGTAGCTAGGCTAGTGTAGAGGCGGCATTAGGTTAACGTATGGATACTTCCACTGTGGCATAGCTAGGCTAGTGTAGAGGCGGCATTAGGTTAACGTATGGATACTTCCACTGTGACGTAGCTAGGCTAGTGTAGAGGCGGCATTAGGTTAACGTATGGATACTTCCACTGTGACGTAGCTAGGCTAGTGTAGAGGCGGCATTAGGTTAACGTATGGATACTTCCACTGTGACGTAGCTAGGCTAGTGTAGAGGCGGCAGGAGGCTAACGTATGGATACTTCCACTGTGACGTAGCTAGGCTAGTGTAGAGGCGGCATTAGGTTAACGTATGGATACTTCCACTGTGACGTAGCTAGGCTAGTGTAGAGGCGGCATTAGGTTAACGTATGGATACTTCCACTGTGACATAGCTAGGCTAGTGTAGAGGCGGCATTAGGTTAACGTATGGATACTTCCACTGTGACATAGCTAGGCTAGTGTAGAGGCGGCATTAGGTTAACGTATGGATACTTCCACTGTGACATAGCTAGGCTAGTGTAGAGGCGGCATTAGGTTAACGTATGGATACTTCCACTGTGACGTAGCTAGGCTAGTGTAGAGGCGGCATTAGGTTAACGTATGGATACTTCCACTGTGACATAGCTAGGCTAGTGTAGAGGCGGCATTAGGTTAACGTATGGATACTTCCACTGTGACATAGCTAGGCTAGTGTAGAGGCGGCGAGAGGTTAACATATGGAAGCCTATTCCAGACATACAGAGCATTTGCATGTGGGGAAATGAGGGACTCCTTATCAATCAGGAAATGAAGAAACAAAATAGGCTGACAAAATTATCTTCTGCCCTTATTTTGTGTGTGTGTGTGTTCCTGTATGTGTATGTGTGGGGCACTGCCACTGTAATGACGGCGTGTGTGTGTGTGTGTGTGTGTGTGTGTGTGTGTGTGTGTGTGTGTGTGCAGGTGTGTAATAACGAGGGGCACTGCCACTGTAATGACGGCTGGGTGTGTGTGTGTGTGTGTGTGTGTGTGTGTGTGTGGTGTTTGTGTGTGTGCGCGTGCAGGTGTGTAATAATGAGGGGCACTGCCACTGTAATGATGGCTGGGTGTGTGTGTGTGTGTGTGTGTGTGTGTGTGCAGGTGTGTAATAACGAGGGGCACTGCCACTGTAATGACGGCTGGGTGTGTGTGTGTGTGTGTGTGTGTGTGTGTGTGTGCAGGTGTGTAATAACGAGGGGCACTGCCACTGTAATGACGGCTGGGTGTGTGTGTGTGTGTGTGTGTGTGTGCAGGTGTGTAATAACGAGGGGCACTGCCACTGTAATGACGGCTGGGTGTGTGTGTGTGTGTGTGTGTGTGTGCAGGTGTGTAATAACGAGGGGCACTGCCACTGTAATGACGGCTGGGTGTGTGTGTGTGTGTGTGTGTGTGTGCAGGTGTGTAATAACGAGGGGCACTGCCACTGTAATGACGGCTGGGTGTGTGTGTGTGTGTGTGTGTGTGTGTGTGTGTGTGTGTGTGCAGGTGTGTAATAACGAGGGGCACTGCCACTGTAATGACGGCTGGGTGTGTGTGTGTGTGTGTGTGTGTGCAGGTGTGTAATAACGAGGGGCACTGCCACTGTAATGACGGCTGGGCTCCGCCTCGCTGTGACCGCGGAGGACGAGGAGGCAGTGTGGACAGTGGCCCCGCCCAGATTGGTATAAACACGCCCCCATCTCCTGGCCCCTCCCCCTGCATGTAGTCTTCTCTCTGCCCCCTCCCCTTTCTGTGACCTCCAATCAGATGATACTCCCCTAACCTTTCCCACAGCATGTGTGTTCTGTTTCAGTGTGTTCCCCTGTCGTGTGTGTGTGTGTGTGTGTGTGTGTGTGTGTGTGTGTGTGTGACGTCTCTGACCACTCTTAACTTTGTGTGTGTCTGTCTCTCTATTTCTGTGACATCTCTGACCAACGTTAACTGTGTGTGTGTCTGTTTGACCACCCTTAACTCTGTGTGTGTGTGTGTGTGTGTGGGTGTGTCTATTTGACCACCCTTAACTGTGTGTGTGTGTGTGTGTGTGTGTGTGTGTGTGTCTCTGACCACTCTTAACTCTCTCTCTTTGTGTGTGTGTGTGTGTTTGACCACCCTTAACTCTGTGTGTGTGTGTGTGTGTGTGTGTGTGTGTGTGTGTGTGTGTGTGTGTGTGTGTGTTTGACCTCCCTTAACTCTGTGTGTGTGTGTGTGTGTGTGTGTGTGTGTGTGTGTGTGTGTGTGTGTGTGTGTGTGTGTGTGTGTGTGTGTTTGACCTCCCTTAACTCTGTGTGTGTGTGTGTGTGTGTGTGTGTGTGTGTTTGACCTCCCTTAACTCTGTGTGTGTGTGTGTGTGTGTGTGTGTGTGTGTGTGTGTGTGTGTGTGTTTGACCTCCCTTAACTCTGTGTGTGTGTGTGTGTGTGTGTGTGTGTGTGTGTGTGTGTGTGTGTGTGTGTGTGTGTGTGTGTTTGACCTCCCTTAACTCTGTGTGTGTGTGTGTGTGTGTGTGTGTGTGTTTGACCTCCCTTAACTCTGTGTGTGTGTGTGTGTGTGTGTTTGACCTCCCTTAACTCTGTGTGTGTGTGTGTGTGTGTGTGTGTGTGTTTGACCTCCCTTAACTCTGTGTGTGTGTGTGTGTGTGTGTGTGTGTGTGTGTGTGTTGTCCCCAGACCACTCTCTGCGTAACGGGCTGCTGATCTTCTTCCTGCTGGTGGTTCCTCTGCTGGTGCTGCTGGTGCTGGCACTGCTCTACGTCTTCAGACGAGACACTCTGGAACCCTGCCTCAGACAAGTCCACTCTAAACCCAACAGGTACACACACACACACACACACACACCCTGGAACCCTGCCTCAGACGAGTCCACTCTAAACCCAACAGGTACACACACACACACACACACACACACACACACACACACACACCCTGGAGCCCTGCCTCAAATCAGTCCACTCCAAATCCTACAGGTACACACACACACACACACACACACACACACCCTGGAGCCCTGCCTTAAACGAGTCCACTTCAAAACCTACAGGTACACACACACACACACACACACACACACACACACACTGGAGCCTTGACTCAAAGGAATCCGCTCCAAACGCTACAGATACGTACACACACACACACACACACATCAGGGTTTCCGTTGTCCGGTAATTGCCGGACATTAGCCGGAAAAAAAATGAAATGTCCGACAAAATTAAATGTGTCCGGTCAAACTCTCCGATTGAAATTGGCTAATAATGCCGTCCCTCTAACACAATCTGAATTTGAGAATAAGCCTAAAATGTAGGCCTATAATAAAGCAAGAATACGTCCTTTGGCTATGTTTTAAAGGAACAGGCTCTACCGTTTGAAAGTTATTAAACAACACGCATATGCTGCATTTCAAATAAAACGTTGAACAACGAACAAATGTATGATACGGTTGGCCAGCCCCAGGCAGACTAGCCTTAAAAGCTTTTTTCAGAGGCCAGACGCGATGGATGATGGTAAATCGGTAAGGCCTGAAGCCTCAGATGCTCGGTCAGCTCCACCACCACCAGAGAAAAAGCCGAAGTGTCGGGCGTAGACCTCTCTGTCGGAATCAGTGTCGTTGGACGTGAAGGTGCAGGGTGCGCGGTCACACCAAGACACCTGTCATTTTCCGTGTAGACAGACCCATGGCTACACTGGACATGCAGACAGACCCATGGCTACACTGGACATGCAACTGTGTTCTGTTCCCAGAGCATGCTTTCTCTGTCTATGATCTGCAGGGTTAGGGCCTCCTCGATGAGGAGATTGCTGGTCTGCGGATAGGCCTACTTTGCGGCACAATTGAATGGTATCGCGGACCGAAAGAAAAAGAAATTAAACATTTTCCAGAATAGGAAATATTACTTAATTTAGTGTTATCAAATAAAGAGGCATACAGTATCATTAGGGGGTAGTGGTGTGAGCGCTCATTCAATGTGTGTGCGCATCTGCGCAAGTGATACTGTTGAACCACTGGAATTAATGTGGGTAACAAACAACGTAGCCTATTTAAAACAATGAACGAAGCGGATTCTTGCTGTCCATGAAAACAGCATAGAGACTGGCTAGATCTTTAAATTGACACTAGTTAAGCATGTTTAAGTTAGGCTAATGAACATGTTGCATTCTATACAGCTTGATTATGTCATTCTTTAAGCTACATAGCCTGTCTCCAGTTTTCCTCAATTTGACTAATTAAGAAGCGACAATAGGATACTTGACCAGCATATCATCAAAATGTCCTGAAAACGAAACCTCTGCCGGTCACTTTGACCGCCACCATTTTTCCCAAGCGGAAACTCACACACAGACACACACAGACACTCACACACACACACACTGGAGCTGTGTTTGTTTGTTTGATTGTTTGTTTGTTTACTCCTGCTGTCTGCCCCTACACAGGCCAAATGATGCCCCATCCCAGGCTAATGGCAACCCGCAGAGAAGCACCTCCCCTCAAGCACCCACACAACTCGCACCTACCAACCCACAGGTACACACACACACATACACCTACACACACACACACATACACACATACACATTCACACACATACACATTCACACACACACACACACATACACACACACATACACACACATACATACACACACACGCACACACACACACACACACACACACGATTGATATCCTGGACACTAATGAATAGTCATGTGTGTGTGTGTGTGTGTGTGTGTGTGTGTGTGATTGATATCCTGGACACTAATGAATAGTCATGTGTTTGTGTGTGATTGATATCCTGGACACTAATGAATAGTCATGTGTTTGTGTGTGATTGATATCCTGGACACTAATGAATAGTCATGTGTGTGTGTTTGATTGATATCCTGGACACTAATGAATAGTCATGTGTGTGTGTGTGTGTGATTGATATCCTGGACACTAATGAATAGTCGTGTGTGTGTGTGTGATTGATATCCTGGACACTAATGAATAGTCATGTGTGTGTGTGTGATTGATATCCTGGACACTAATGAATAGTCATGTGTTTGTGTGTGATTGATATCCTGGACACTAATGAATAGTCGTGTGTGTGTGTGTGATTGATATCCTGGACACTAATGAATAGTCATGTGTGTGTGTGTGTGTGTGTGTGTGTGTGATTGATATCCTGGACACTAATGAATAGTCATGTGTGTGTGTGTGATTGATATCCTGGACACTAATGAATAGTCATGTGTGTGTGTGTGATTGATATCCTGGACACTAATGAATAGTCATGTGTGTGTGTGTGATTGATATCCTGGACACTAATGAATAGTCATGTGTGTGTGTTTGATTGATATCCTGGACACTAATGAATAGTCATGTGTGTGTGTGTGTGTGATTGATATCCTGGACACTAATGAATAGTCGTGTGTGTGT
>NC_055959.1:39654178-39666678 GCF_018492685.1 Alosa sapidissima | reverse complement strand
CACTCGTTTAAATGTTCATACAAAGAGTTCACAAAGTTCTCATCAGGTGACTGAAAGTTAGAAAGGTGGTCATTTCAGACCACTTCAGCACTTCATAAAATTCTCATAGTTTGAGAACTTTAAATTATTTGTAGGATATTCACAACTTGAGCTGTGTATGCAAAGACACAGAATTCGGAGTTCACATTATTATTATTTAATTTTACACTGATATGGCATGATGACAATATAAACACAGCTAACAATGGTATTAAATTGCAATAGCCTATGATTAAATGTAATAGAATATTCATCTAAGGTAGACTGCTGTTGTTCACAGCACTAAGCTATTTATGGTTACTGATATACAACTACTCCGAGTCTCTGGCTCTCTCTTGGAGCCAGGCATATTGAGCTGGCCCTCGGAAGAAAACGTTTGGGGACCACTGCCCTAGCCCAAGCAGCCTTCTGATAAAATAGTAAAATAGTGATGTAGTAGGCTGGATACCCATACGAACTTTCGGAGGGTAGTAGTAGGTCCTAAGTCTGAAAAAATATGTCATTGTCTTAACAGCTTTGGTTGGTGCATGTCGCATGTGGTGATGGAAAGGGGAAAGTGAGGGGGCGGGTGGCGGGAAAAGCACGTAGCCCAGCAGTGCATCTCGGACCGCACGTAAGCTCCTCACCCGCGCGCTCAGGTGAATCATCATTTATAGAAGGGCTTTAAGCGCGAGGCATCCGCGCGGGCTCTGAGGCTGGGAGAGCGCGTGAGCGTTGAGTATGGTCCAGACGCGCGAGCCACCGAGGAGCTGACATCCAGACACCACTGAGGTAGGAGAGCCTCTCGTGCATCACACAATAAACCGGCGAAGTCATGCAATTACGAGTCAATTGTTTTAAAGTTTAAATTGCAGCAACAAATTAATGTGGGCAGTTTTTTTTATTCTGAGTTTCAGAGTTAGTGCTGGATTTGCTTTGATGTGGACAATTAAACTGGTTAATTCACCATTTCAAAATATACATAGATTATGCAAAACACGTGCTGCCTGGATATATTAATGTAATTAAAGTCTAAGCAATCTGGAGAGGGCCGAGTGGGCGTCCCTGAGCGCACGTGTCTGGTACCTTAACATTCCATAACAACCCAACAGTTGTTTCCTTTCCTCGGCTCCGCTAGTGTTCAGCGCCTGCAGGCTATGTTATGTATGTTAGAGACTTGCTGTTCTCATCCCGCGCCGGTAGGCTATGTTATGTATGTTAGAGACTTGCTGTTCTCATCCCGCGCCGGTAGGCTATGTTTATGTAGGTATGTTAGAGACTTGCTACTGTATGTTATCCTCCCGCTCTTCCGTTCTTGCGTGTCATCAGGACAGTTTACTTAATCCGAGGCTTTCCGAGTATGATTTCGGGCTCAGGTGGTTTTGGATTTTTTTCTCCGTCCCTTCGGACACGTCTGCGGGTAAAGTGGTCATTATCTCATTAACCGAAGGTGACGGGGGTCGTGGTCGTGGGCGAACATCCGCTAGCTCATTACAGTCACGAACACCCTGCCACGGTCTCTTCATAATGTTTGGCAAAAAATAGGACTTCTGTCTCAGTCAAACAGGGCTTCTGTTTTCATAATGTGCGAAAAACCCACATTATGCTACTGACACAACTGTTTTACTCATTTAAATTCTTTCGTGTGCTTCGGGCATGTGTTGTTTGTGCTTGTTCAGGAGGAAGTCGGTCACGTTCATCACGTAGGCCACCGGGTCTCGGCGCATCCCGATCATGGGATAGATCAGGGCGAGCGGGCGCACTGCCCTGTACTTAACCTCGCGCCATCTGCCGCGGGAGCGGGTGGGTTTACTGGGAGACTTGACACTCCAGTAAACGGGCTAAGAAGACGGCGACTCTTGCGCACGCAGTGTTCAGCACTGTAGCTTACTGTTTTTGTTCTGCCTGCCTAACTGAGAACTGTTGCAGTGGAGCATGCAATCATTACCCAATTACATGCATGCACACACACACACACACACACACACACACAGATATACACACACACACACACACAGTGGGATGAGGAGTGGGGATGAAGTTTAGGCTGTGCCGTTCAGACACACAGCCAGGAAGAGATCATCTAGAGAAGAGAGTGAGAGTGTTTGTGTGTGTGTGGAGTCCAGGGGAGAGAGTGAGTGTGTGTGGTGTCCAGGGGAGAGAGTGTGTGTGTGTGTGTGTATGTGGAGTCCAGGGGAGAGAGTGAGAGTGTGTGTGTGTGTCCAGGGGAGAGAGTGAGAGTGTGTGTGTGTGTGTGTGTCCAGTTTCTTCAGGGACATGCAGCCAGCCAGAAACGGATACAAACAGATATTTGGTTTCTTAAAGAGAGAGTGATGCAGGATAGAGCACAGCACACACACACACACACACACACAAACGGATATTTGGTTTCTTAAAGAGAGAGTAATGCGGGAGAGAGGAATATTTGGTTTCTTAAAGAGAGAGTGATTATGTTTGGGAGAGAGGTGTGGTGGTGTGTGGGAGAGAGGTGTGGTGGTGTGTGAGGTCTTTTGGAGAGAGTGATTGTGTTTGGGAGAGAGGTGTGGTGGTGTGTGAGGGATTCTGGAACCATGTGGGTTTGCAGAGTTCTCGCCCTCCAGACTCTGCAAAATGATGACAGTTTACAATTTGGTTATAACTTCTTTATCCACAACCAATAGCCAGGCAAACCAACATAATAATAATAATAATGAAATCATTGTTTACAGTTATATGAGAGTGATGGCGTGTGTGTGGTGGTGTTTGGTCTCTAAAGCAATAAGAGTGTGATGGTGTGTGTGTGTGTGTGTGTGTGTATGTGTGTGTGTAATCAAATCCTGAATCGACCAGTGGATCACAGTGGAGGGCACACACACACACCCCCCATATCAGCTTATGCACCCTGCAAGTACAGCCAGGATTGTGTGTGTGTGTCAGGAGAGAGAGACAATAATAAGATATCTTCTCTCCATGATACACACACATACACACACACACACACACACACACACTGTCTCTGTTACATGCACCGACCACACACGCACACACTTTTTTCTCTCCATCTCTCTCTCTCTCTTAAGGTTTTAGTAAGATAGTAGAATTTCTTGCCAGCATACATTTTAAAAAACCTCTCTAAACTTCTCTAGCATGCAATGTTCTGGCCATTAAATAGGCTTAGTTGCTAAAATGGCTTAAAATGAAACAAACAAACTCCACCTCTCTCTCTCTCTCTCTCTCTCTCTCTCTTCTCTCGCACACACACTCACAATCTCCCATTTGTTTGAGAACTTCAGTTCAGTTCAGGCTTCAGTGAGGTGGAAGAGTTCCTGTGTGTGACTGCTTACTTCACACACACCCCGAAGCCCAGGGCAACTAGCCTGTACACACACACACACACACACACACACACACATAAATACACACACACACACACAAATATACACATAGACACACACACACACACACACACACACACACACACATAAACGCATAAACACACACACACACACACACAAATATACACATAGACACACACACACACACACACATAAACACACAAATACACACACACACACACACACACACAAACATAAATATACACATAGATAGATAGATAGATACTTTATTGATCCCCTGGGGAAATTCAAGGTCTCAGCAGCATACAGACAACACATAAACATTCTTTAACAGAAGAAAAAGTAATTAAAGTATATAATATAAAAACACAACTAAGCAAAAAGGACAGTAGAAGATAAGGAATATACTAAATATACTAAAATAGAAATTATACTAACTAACACTTAATCTAAATCAATTCTAAAAACAGTATCCACATAGTGGTGATTAATCAATCAGAGGCGCTTGCAATGACTGAGGCAGGGACTGAGCCTGTGATTCTCTGTGCATAGTAAGGTAAGGTAAGGTGCTCTGTGTGAAACATAGTCACACACACACACACACACACACATATACAGATACACACACACACACACACACACAAATAGACACACACACACACATATACAGATACACACACATACAGAGACACATACACTCACACACACATATACAGATACACACACATAATCAAGATATCACTTCTGGACACTTTCAATTATGCCGCTTCACTATGGACACTCAGTAGTGCTCCTCCACTAAGGACACTCAGTAGTGCTCCTCCACTAAGGACACTCAGTAGTGCTCCTCCACTAAGGACACTCAGTTAAGGACACTCAGTAGTGCTCCTCCACTAAGGACACTCAGTAGTGCTCCTCCACTAAGGACACTCAGTTAAGGACACTCAGTTGTGCTCCTCCACTAAGGACACTCAGTAGTGCTCCTCCACTAAGGACACTCAGTAGTGCTCCTCCACTAAGGACACTCAGTTAAGGACACTCAGTAGTGCTCCTCCACTAAGGACACTCAGTTAAGGACACTCAGTAGTGCTCCTCCACTAAGGACACTCAGTAGTGCTCCTCCACTAAGTCAAGTCAAGTCAAGTCAAATCCTAGGTTCCTGGGTTCCTGGCTGGCTGGTGGGTGGGGGTCAGTGATGGGAGAGTGGGTAGAGTGTTCAGCATCCTGATTGCTTGGTGGATAAAGCTACTTGCAAGTCTGGTGGTGCGGGAGCGGAGGCTCCTGTACCTCTTTCCAGAGGGCAGAAGGCTGAACAGTTCGTGTGCAGGGTGGGTTGTGTCCTTGACAATCATTAGTGCTTTGCGGGTAAGGCGGGTGGTGTAAATGTCCTGTAGGGAGGGGAGTGGTGCTCCAATTATCCTCTTAGCTGTGTTAACAATGCACTGGAGGGTCTTCCTGTTCTGATCTGTGCAGCCCCACACTGTGATGCAGCTGGACACAATGCTCTCGATGGTCCCTCTGTAGAATGTGGTCATGACGGGAGGCGTGGCACTTGCCTTCTTCAATTTGCGCAAGAAGTAGAGGCGCTGCTGGGCTTTCTTCGCCAGTGATGCTGTGTTGGTGGTCCAGGAGAGGTCGTCGCTGATGTGCACCCCCAGAAATTTTGTGCTGCTCACTCTCTCCACAGCATCTCCGTCGATGGACAGTGATGGCAGTTGTTTGTGGCCTCTCTGAAAGTTGACAACAATCTCCTTGGACTTGCTGACATTCAGCAGGAGGTTGTTGTCTTTGCACCATTTAGCCAGCAGGTCTACTTCTTCTCTGTAGTGAGCCTCATCGCCCTTAGTGATGAGGCCCACCAGTGTTGTGTCGTCCGCAAACTTCACCAGATGGTTGGAGCTGTGAGTGGTTGTACAGTCATGTGTTAGCATTGTGAAGAGCAGGGGGCTGAGCACACACCCTTGCGGGGCCCCCGTGCTCAGGGTCAGAGTGCTTGAGGTGTTGTTCCCGACACTTACTGCTTGTGGTCTCTACAACAGGAAGTCCAGCAGCCAGTTGCAGAGGGAGGTGCTGAATCCTAGCTTGTCCAGTTTGCTGATGAGTTGTTGTGGTATTATGGTATTGAATGCTGAACTGAAGTCTATGAACAGCATTCTCACATATGAGTCTTTATTGTCCAAGTGGGTGAGGGCTGGATGGAGGGCAGAGCAGAGGACTAAGGACACTCAGTTGTGCTCCTCTACTAAGGACACTCAGTTAAGGACACTCAGTTCTGCTCCTCTACTAAGGACACTCAGTTAAGGACACTCAGTTCTGCTCCTCTACTAAGGACACTCAGTTGTGCTCCTCTACTAAGGACACTCAGTTAAGGACACTCAGTTCTGCTCCTCTCCACTAAGGACACTCAGTTAAGGACACTCAGTTCTGCTCCTCTAATAAGGACACTCAGAATGATGCCTCTCTACCTGTAACTGCCCCATGCTAATGTAATACCATGTGCCCTCAGTGTCTGTACTGTAACCAGGGCTTTGAACCGATTTTTTTTTTCAATCGGTTCGTTCCGAACAGAAACGGAATTATAACGTTTCCGGTTATGAGTTCCACCAATAAATTGACGTTCCCGACTCGGTTAGAACAAAAAAATACTGTTCCCGGAACGGTTAATTTCGTTCCTATCAGCTGTTTAATGATATAGAATTAAGTCACATCCAGCTTAAACCAAATGTAATAATATTACAACCATTATTAAATAATAATAATTATATTATTAATAATAATAATAATTAAATAGGCCTACAATTATTTCAAATGTGTAGTTTATTGTTAAAAGAGAAAATGTCCACACAAACGTAACAACATGATTAAGACACGTGGTAATGCCACTCGGGCAACAACAAATTCCAACTGTCGGGGGGAAAGGCCATCCAGTAGGCCTACTCATACCGTAACAAGCCATCTGTGCATTAGGCAAACAGAGGTGTTGGCACCATTTAGCCAAATGTTCGCTAGTCCATCATTAACGTGGAGTCGACAAATATAGCTATTGTTATTGTGTTTGGAATGAGCGTTTTAATTAACGATGGATCGTAATTTACCCCTTATTTAAGATGTGGAGTGGAGACTTTGTAATCCACCACTCTCTCTCCATACAGTCAGCGAATGTCTGATGTGATGTCACACAGGAAGTGAACCTCAGCCGTCATGGTAACGTGCGCAGGAAAATAATTACTTTTTTTTTTAGGCAACGAAAACTTTGAGGAACGAAATAAAACCGGTATTAACCGGTTACCATTATTTTTAAATAAGTGTTCCTGTTCCAGAACATAAAAAATAATAACGTTTCCGGTTTCGTTTCTGTTACCTGTAAAATACAAAAAGTTCCCGGTTTTCGTTTTCGTTCCTTGAACCGGTTCAAAGCCCTGACTGTAATTGCCCCATGCTAATGCTTATGTAATACCATGTGCCCTCAGTGTCTGTACTGTAATTGCCCCATGCTAATGCTTATGTAATACCATGTGCCCTCAGTGTCTGTACTGTAATTGCCCCATGCTAATGCTAATGTAATACCATGTGCCCTCAGTGTCTGTAACTGCCCCATGCTCTTGCCCCCTCCAGGGCGGAATCAGGTGACCAGCGGCGCCGAGCATCATGGGAGGAGTGGCTCCAGACTCCGGGCCGAGCGGCGTGAAGGCGCCGGACGGCGGGTGGGGGTGGGCGGTGCTCTTCGGCTGCTTCGTCATCACGGGCTTCTCCTACGCCTTCCCCAAGGCCGTCAGCGTCTTCTTCAAGGAGCTCATCAAGGAGTTCCACGTGGGCTACAGCGACACCGCCTGGATCTCCTCCATCGTGCTCGCCATGCTGTACGGCACAGGTAGGGGGCGCTGTGCTGTATGTGCTCTACGGCACAGGTAGGGGCGGCTGTGCTCGCCATGCTCTATGGCAAAGGTAGGGGGTGCTGTGCTCCATGGCACAGGTAGGGGGCGCTGTGCTCTATAGCACAGGTAGTGGGCGCTGTGCTCTATGGCACAGGTAGTGGGTGCTGTGCTCTATGGCACAGGTAGGGGGCGCTGTGCTCTATGGCACAGGTAGGAGGCGCTGTCAGGCTCCTTTAGTCCTTTAGACACGGAGGATGCCACATACAGTACAACCCTACTCTACCCGTGTCATTGTCTCCAACAGTGCTCTACCGGGCCGCGGGACATTCCTAACCGGGCCGTAGCCTGACATGAGTTTAAAAAAAAAAAAAAAATTGCAAACCAAATAAACTCAATTTAATTCACAATAATGTCATGTTTTTACATGACATAGGCCTATATGCAGTTGTTTGATTGCACGCATGTTTGCATTTCGCAAGGTCTATTTTCTTACGTCTGTCTGTCCCGCCTTCAACACTATATATTCCCTTCAGCGCTGCGTCAGCTCACTTTGTGACACCGTCACATTAATTTAAGTGTTCCTTTACATTTATTATTGCACAGAACATTACTTTGATTTCCTATAATGTTTATGTATGAGGAATGATATTCATATGTATATCTGTGTAATATATGTATTGTCCACTGTGGTTTTGGTAAGAATGTGGGGTGTCTCTTTAAGGCCTCGGCCGCCCGCGATTGCTATGACCACGCATACAAGCTTACTTAGGTGGGTGCGTCGGGTGTTTGGGGGTTCGGTGGAGAGATTCAGCAAGTGCAGGGGTGTTTGAATACGTGGTGCCAGTATTGTTTGCTGCAGCTACATAGATATAAAGCTAGTTCCCTTGGGTTTGAGAGCTCTTCAAACACGTCTTAAGAGACTGCTTTAATGGAGGAGAGGAGAGAACATTGTGCAACTGCATAGACTGTAACTCATATGCGCGTCTCCAGCAAGAGGACGTGCCCGGACCCCAAACTTCAACTTCGCGTGTTAACGTTGCCCGACGTTCATCTGGGCAGATCTGGTGAGATCTATCTCGTTTGAGTATTTTTTGGCGTGGTATACCACTGAATCAGCGCTTGACCTTTTGCCTTTTTTGTTGTGGATTATTTATTTTTCGCTGCGCTCCGACAGAGGATTATTTTCGCGGCCTACCTGTTTCCTGGTTGGAATATAAAGACTATAGCGCGATCCTGGGAAAGACCTGAACTTTTCCTTTAGTTTGGACTTTTAGTTTAATTTTGTGGACTGAGACAAAGGGGGGGGGGATTCAAGTATTGTGTGGTTGCACGGGATAATTGGTGCAATAATAATATACTGCGCTAAGCGCATCATTCAATTCAACTGTTTGGTGCGTCTTTTCTTGTTTGTTCAGCGCCGTCTGAATATTTGTTGGTTGTTGTGTGCTTTATTAACGGCAGTGTACCTGCTCTTATGCATATGTGTTTGTGTAATAAGGCAAAAAGTATTTGTGACAGTATTGAAGTGTTTTGTTATTGTCGATTACTACTTTCATTCCCAAGAACCCCTTGTGCGTTTATAGTAACACAGCTGTTTAAAAAGGACGTAAAGGGCTGATTGTTACAACTTCACTTGATCAGTTCTTCACGAACGGTAGTGTCACACGAAGTTAGCTAAACTGCTAGAATGAGCAACAAAAAACAACAATCTTTAGAGCATTTCTTTGGAAGGGGTAGTGGGGAAAAAAGACCCACTGATGATGGTAGTGAGCCAGATACCTCAAAGAAAAAGAAGGGGTCATTCAATAGGAAATATGACGAGTCATATTTAAAATATGGTTTCGCAGAGACCGGTGACTCGCATGCACCAAGTCCTTTATGTGTGGTATGTGGTGATAAGTTGTCAAACGAAGCAATGAAATCATCAAAGCTAATTCGACATCTAGAGTCCAAGCATCCTACACTGAAAGACAAACCCCTTGAGTTCTTTGAGCGTAAGAAACGCGAGCAAGAAGGACAAAAACTAGTGCTTAAAGCAACCACATCGGTGAACGTGGCTGCGCTAAAAGCCTCATACTTAGTGGCTAGTCGGATTGCTAAAGCTAAGAAGCCGTTTACTATTGGGGAAGAGTTAATTCTGCCTGCTGCTAAAGACATGTGCAACGAACTCCTTGGGGAGGCTGCAGCTAAAAAAATAGCTCAGGTACCGCTTTCTGCAAGCACTGTCCATAGACGAATTGATGATATATCAGAGGATATTGAGGCACAGTTGTTAGAGAGGGTGAATGGGTCACCGTGGTACGCTATCCAAGTTAATAAGTCAACTGATGTTGAAAATAAGGCAATGCTGCTGGTGTTTGTCCGGTACATATTTGAGGAGGATGTTCAGGAGGATTTGTTGTGTGTGCTGTCACTTCCAACGAACACCACAGCTGCAGAATTGTTCCGGGCTTTGGATGGTTATGTGTCTGGAAAATTAGACTGGTCTTTTTGTATTGGCGTATGCACTGATGGGGCTGCAGCCATGACCGGACGGCTGTCCGGTTTCACTGCAAGGGTTAGAGAGGTTGTCCCTGACTGCGAGCCCACACACTGTATCATTCATAGGGAAATGCTGGCTAGCCGAAAACTGTCGCCCGAGTTGAATGGGGTATTAACTGATGTAGTTAAAATGATCAACAACATTAAAGCACACGCACTCATCTCTCGCTTATTTGAGCAGCTCTGTGACGAAATGGATGCAGAGCACAAACGCCTTCTCTTGCACACAGAGGTCAGTTGGCTGTCAAGGGGCAGGTCACTGGCCAGAGTGTTTGAGTTGCGAGAGCCGCTACAGAGATTTCTTACAGAAAAAAAGTCACCGTTAGCTGCATTTTAGTGATGAGGACTGGGTGTCAAAACTCGCTTACCTGTGTGACATATTCGGGTTGCTTAATGACCTCAACCTGTCACTCCAGGGGAGAATGACGACTGTCTTTAAACTGGCAGATAAAGTCGCCACATTTAAAGCCAAGCTTGATTTGTGGGGACGACGATATGTTATTTGATATGTTCCAAACAGTAGTGGGGGTTTTGGGAGAGACTGAGGCAGGGCCCTTTCTCTCGCAGCTGGTGCGCGATCACCTTGTTGCGCTTTCAAATGAGTTTGAGCGTTACTTCCCATCCTCCAAAGATCCACGGCAAACCAATGAGTGGGTCCGCAACCCATTTGTCAATATCCCGAATAGTCCTAACATGTCAGCGCAGGAGGAAGAGCAGTTGATCGAAATTGCAAATGACAGTGGTCTTAAAAGTGTGTTTGAGCAAACCTCTCTGGCGGGTTTTTGGATTAAAACCAAAGCAGAATATCCAGAGATAGCCGTAAAAGCGCTGAAAACGTTGCTACCATTTCCCACTACGTACCTATGCGAGGCCGGGTTTTCGGCAATGACTGCAACTAAGACCAAATTGCGCAATCGACTGGACATTTCGAACACACTGAGGGTGTCACTGTCTTCCATCACCCCCAGATGGAAGCTTCTTGTTGCAGGGAAACAAGCACAGGGCTCCCACTAATTATTCGTAATGCACGTTTAGTTCCCATGTTTTGTTCCCATATTGTTAGGCATATGTTCACACTTGATAGATGTAGCTTCAAGTTGTTCAATTTTCATAGTTCATAGTTCATATTGTTCAATTTTCACTTCAAGTTCACGTTTTTCACATTGTTAAGAGTTTGTTACCTTCACTGTTCATACATAACTGGAGCTCGTTCTTTTCAAGTAATGCATGCACAACATATGGAACATGGAACCCCCAAACGCACCCCCGCCCCCGCCGGTCCGTGAAAAAAAATTGGGAATTAAACCGGTCCATTATTTTTAAATAAGTGTTCCTGTTCCAGAACATAAAAAATAATAACGTTTCTGGTTTCGTTTCTGTTCCCTGTAAAATACAAAAAGTTCCCGGTTTTCGTTTTCGTTCCTTGAACCGGTTCAAAGCCCTGACTGTAACTGCCCCATGCTAATGCTTATGTAATACCATGTGCCCTCAGTGTCTGTACTGTAATTGCCCCATGCTAATGCTTATGTAATACCATGTGCCCTCAGTGTCTGTAACAATGGTCCATGGTACAAAAAAGGTTGGGGACCCCTGCTCTACAGCACAGATAGGGGGCGCTGTACTCTACAGCACAGATAGGGGGCGCTGTGCTCTACAGCACAGATAGGTATCGCTGTGGCACCTTAATAGGCCATTCACACGTATGTATGTGGTGGAGGCTTTGACACTGACGCCTCTCATTCACTTGTCATGGGCTGGCGTCAGGCTTTGCTCAACGGAATTGTGGGAGCGTGGCGTCACTTTCCTCAAACGTTGAGAAATGTTCCACTTTTCAAGCGGCAGCGCGATAAGCAAAGAAGGTTCTCAAGATGGCGCCCTGAGTTCAGCAGATGAGCCGAGACGGCCGTAATTGCAGATAAACGTCATTTTGTGTGTGTGTGTGTCTGTGTGTGTGTGTTTGTGTGTGTGTGTTTGTGTATGTGCGTGAGTGTGTGTGTGTTCTGATGATCTCCCCCTGTTGCAGGGCCGATCTGCAGCATCCTGGTGAACAGGTTCGGCTGTCGGCCGGTGATGATGGTGGGGGGCATCTTCGCGTCTCTCGGCATGATCATGGCTTCCTTCGCCACCAGCATCTTCCACATCTACCTCACCACCGGCGTCATCACAGGTGTGTGTGTGTGTACATGTGTGTTTACGTCCGTGTGTGTTTACATATGTGTGGTCTGTCTTAGGTCTGGGCCTGTGTTTACATGTGTGTGTGTGTGTACAGGTCTGGGCCTGTGCGTTAACATGTGTGTGTGTGTGTGTGTGCGTCTGTTTACGTGTGTTAACATGTGTTAACGTGTGTGTGTGTACAGGTCTGGGCCTGTGTGTTAACATGTGTGTGTGTACATGTGTGTGTCCCTCAGGTCTGGGCCTGTGTGTTAACGTGTGTGTGTTAGATAGATAGATAGATAGATAGATCGATAGATAGATAGATACAGGGCCGTTTCAAGGAATTTGGGGGCCCCAAGCAAAATGGACATGGAGCCCCCCCCCACCCCCCAACGCACGCAAAGCCTACAGGAACCACCGCATAGCCATACCATTTAAGTTCACCCACAGTTTATATAAATACAAAATGTTGACAGTGCAATACTGCAGTTGCATACATATACTGTGCATTAGTTTTGAACATTTGAACATTTGCAAAAACACCACCGTACCATAAAATCCAATATAAATGTAAAAA
>NC_055959.1:39606678-39649178 GCF_018492685.1 Alosa sapidissima | reverse complement strand
TAATTCACGGCAAATTAATAAACTGAATATGGTGGTCCAAGAGCAGACCATGCACCAGTCCATGCATCAGCCCGACTGAGCAGTACAGCATAGGATGACAGTCAGATATAAAGCACTGCACCATGTTGCTATAACGTTAACGTTAACCGCTTTCACACACACACACGCAATATAAAATACACGATGATAAATATAAAATTCAATATCAAAACACTATTATTTACACGATTACTCCTGAAATAACTGCTATTAACTGCACATTCACTATATAAAAATCACTGTTTCGAGGAAAGGGTTCGCGTGGTGTCGCCGGTGTTCAAATGTTCAAATGGCAAAATTTGCGCCGTTTCGTCCTTGCTTATATTAGTCAGTGAGGCGTGGTGGTTTATGGGATGAGTAGTTCCTTCGCTCGGAAATGAAAATATGTACACAGTCTTGTACCTTTGACTTTTTTTTATTTTCTCTTCGTTTTTTCACTCGAAATGATATGTTGTATGTTTATGAGTTATGCCGTAGCTGGTTAGCCTAGAGACATGCTGTAAAACTCCTTAGATACGGATTTTTCCAAAACGTCAATGGGACAAATGAATGGGAATCTTACTTGCGGCACCTAACCGCATTTTGGCTGTGGGCGGGACTGATCAGCCCTATTGTTCTGCCTTTAGTAGAAGAAGAGATGTATACAGCGGATGTATGTGGTAAAAGTTAAGTTTAATAAACCAAACACTGAAGAACTCACGTGTGTAAGTCGAGTCCAGATTATAGCTACGTTAATAATGTTTGTAAGAAACTAAACCGTTTGTTAATCTGTCAAGATTTCAGCGAGATAAGAGTATTTGTGTTCGTGCAGATCACTCACCTTACATCAGGTACCACAGAGCCCACCAGATAGCTTGCCTGTGACAAGATGGCCGCCGGTGATGCCGTTAGAGACATAGATATATATAGAATGGCTAGATGTCTCATGGCGGAGTCTCCAACGGCATCACCGGCGGCCATCTTGTCACAGACAAGCTATCTGGTGGGCTCTGTGGTACCTGATGGCTCTTCTTCTACTAAAGGCAGAACAATGCCCCCAGGCTATAACAGTGCAGCATTGAAACACAATGTTGAGTTAGCGAGCTGGCTGCAAGATGGCCGCGAGCTGCGGACGTCGAGCTCCATTGGCAAGCACATCTAGCCTTTATTATGTATATCTATGGCAGTGACTATGACTATGCATTTCTTCGCTGTTCTCTCGCTTTTTGCTCGCAGGTTTCTCTGCAGAGCTCCCCCTACAGCTTCAGAGTAGATATTTGACGACACTCCTCAATCGGTCAGTCTGCCGTTTCCAGTAATGTGCGGTGACCATACATTTTGGTAGGCAGAAAGCCTTGTCTGACTTTTTTTAATAGCCTATCATTTGGGCTACATTAAAATTACATATTTTACATGACTTTGCTGTATGCTTAAATCACGTCACAGTCAGAAATGTAAGTGGATTAAAATTGTAGATCAGTAACCCGTCAGTTAAATTTGCACATTCTCATCACGTTAAACCAGCAAAGCATAGCAACCGTTGTTGCTATAGGTAAACAAAACCTTGTGTTGTCTGTCTTGCTAACTAACTATCTAATATTTGTAAGTAGTTGGGTTTTATAATTGCAACTCAAAACAGTTGGGTGTCATGGATAATTGTCTGACCACTCGCTGTAGAAATAGGCCTATATTATAGGCTCATTCTGAATGCAGTGTGTGGCCATACATTTGAACACTGTTGCCTTCTCGTTTTTGCGCTGTCCAAAGATGCTATTAAATCCACTAGCTACTAAACCAAGAAAGACATCAGGTTTAGCCAACTTATATTCTAATTTCAACCTCTCAAATTGTTTTTTTTAACAGAAACTCAACACGGTTAACAGGTGCAACACTACTCACCATTTCTTCATCTTGAAATGAAACGATAGGCCTACTGGCGGAATCATTTGAGCAGTTCTAGAATATGACCATGGGGCAGACTACTTTACGACCATACAGGCGTCTTTTAGCGCGAATTGCAATCCTTATTGAAGCCGCCAGGGTTATGCGATAAATATATTGAGGAATGCGATCGTCGAGGTGCCCGCCCCAACATTGCATGACACATTCAATTCAACAAGAATCGCCACCATTATCCAAAAGTTGATGTCAGAGACCAAAAATAGTTGGAAAGCCTACAGAAACTACAGATAATTAATGTGACAATCACATTATTAAAAATAGACTTGGAGCAATGATTTACTGAGGAACTATTTTTTGTTCGTTGCCCCACCTGCCCATATGGACCCATATGTTCGCCTGCGCCTGGACGCTTCCTCTTGCCCTATTCCTCCAACAACGGTTTACTCGCACACACACACACACACACACACACACACACGCACACACACACACACACGCACACACACACACACGCACACACACACACACACACGCGCGCACGCGCACGCACACGCACGCACGCACGCACGCACACACACACACATATCTGAAAAAGGAAATGAGTTGAGGTTCTGAGCCCATCCCAGAATGTCACCGCTTAAATCTGTGCTTCAGATTTACATATCTGAAAAAGGAAATGTTGCTCTGTGAAGCACTCCTACACACACACACCTCTAACCACATTAAGTTATTAAGTTGCTGTGTCTGTACGTGGGTTCCTGTGTGTGTGTGTGTGTGTGTGTGTGTGTGTGTGTGTGTGTGTGGTTAATTAAGATTATAGTGTTTGTGGGTATCAGTGAGTGTTATGTAAAGAGCTCATAATCTCTCTGGTATTAAGGAACTGAGCCGTGTTCTGGTGGACGAGGTGACAAGACCCTGAAGGACTCCACACCTGTGTGTGGTGTGTGTGTGTGTGTGTGTGTGTGATGTGTGTGTGTGCTGCAGGGCGCCTGCTGGACTTCACCAATAAGTACCGGCACCTGTAATTCTCAATAATTAAATATACCCTTCCCGTAACATGTGTGTGTGTGTGTGTGTGTGTGTGTGTGTTGCAGGGCGCCTGCTGGACTTCACTCATAACTACCAGTACGTGTTCCTGCTGGCGGGCTCGGAGGTGGTGCTGTCGGCGCTGGTCCTGGCCACCTGCAACTTCCTGTTCATCAAGAAGAAGGAGCCGGAGCTGCCCGCAGTGAAAGAGCGCCCCCCGGAGGAGATACGGGAGCTCAGCTGCGCGCCGAAGGAGGAGCAGGAGGTGCAGGCCGGCCCCAGTGGCACCTCCTCCGCCACCGCCTCCTCCGCCACCGCCTCCCAGGGCACCAGCGGCTCTAGTGGCTCCACCTCCCCGGCACTCAGTCCCGCCCCTGTTGCTGAGACGACCACCACCAAGGTGGAGGAGGGGGGCGGGGCCAGCGGGCCGCAGGTGGAACCCGAGTCCTCGCTCTGAGGAAGCGTCTGGTTTCCATGGAGATGAGACACTCCATGTCACACTGTGATGTGCAATATGCAAGTGTGTGTGTGTGTGTGTGCGTGTGTGTGTGAAAGAGATAGGAAGTAAAACAACACAATGGAGTTTTGGTGTAAAACTAGCATGCTAGCTAGCTAAAAGGCAAACGTCACCCAGAGCCTTATAGGCACTGAAGCTTTAGTGAGCTAGCTAGCTAAAAGGCAAACGTCACCCAGAGCCTTATAGGCACTGAAGCTTTAGTGAGCTAGCTAGCTAAAAGGCAAACGTCACCCAGAGCCTTATAGGCACTGAAGCTTTAGCGAGCTAGCTAGCTAAAAGGCAAACGTCACCCAGAGCCTTATAGGCACTGAAGCTTTAGCGAGCTAGCTAGCTAAAAGGCAAACGTCACTCAGAGCCTTATAGGCACTGAAGCTTTAGCGAGCTAGCTAGCTAAAAGGCAAACGTCACCCAGAGCCTTATAGGCACTGAAGCTTTAGCGAGCTAGCTAGCTAAAAGGCATGCAGAACCTTGCAAACACCACTCAGAGCCTTCTTGGCAATGCTTAAAGGTTGCTAGCATGCTAACTGGTGTCTTGCTGCGAGTTCTTTCATTTTTTTAACTACATTGTGCATGTCCTGGATGATTATCTGTCCAACACCTGACCATTGAATTTCTACACCAAAACTAAATGACGGGGATATATCTAGGCAGACTACTGTAGAAGGGTCTAGTATCCGGTTCTAGGCAGATTGATGTAGAAGGGTCTAGTATCCGGTTCTAGGCAGATTGATGTAGAAGGGTCTAGTATCCGGTTCTAGGCAGACTACTGTAGAAGGGTCTGGTATCCGGTTCTAGGCAGATTGATGTAGAAGGGTCTAGTATCCGGTTCTAGGCAGATTGATGTAGAAGGGTCTAGTATCCGGTTCTAGGCAGACTACTGTAGAAGGGTCTAGTATCCGGTTCTAGGCAGACTACTGTAGAAGGGTCTGGTAGGGTCTAGTATCCGGTTCTAGGCAGACTACTGTAGAAGGGTCTGGTAGGGTCTAGTATCCGGTTCTAGGCAGATTGATGTAGAAGGGTCTGGTATCTGGTTCTAGGCAGACTACTGTAGAAGGGTCTGGTAGGGTCTAGTATCCGGTTCTAGGCAGATTGATGTAGAAGGGTCTGGTATCTGGTTCAGAAGGGTCTGGTATCTGGTTCTAGGCAGACTGCAGCAGGTTCTGACCTACCTCAGGCTCCCCAGAACCGGGTCCAGAATGTGCAGCCGGATAACAGAGCGCGCACACAGCTGTGTGTCTAGGGTTGGGGTCAGATCAGACGTTCAGAAACCACCATCTCGTGTGTGTGCGCGCGTGCGCGCGTGTGTGTGTGTGTGTGTGTGTGTGTGTGTATTCAAACCTATGGTTTACATAGAACCTATAGCTACTGTAGTGCAGCAATGCAGTACAACAACAATGTATTTAGTCTTGTTTATTTGCTATTTTGTATATGTATGTATTTATTAATTTATTTATCAGTTCATATTAGATATAGGAATATAGTTGGAATGACCTGTGATGCATTTATTGTATTTCATTTTCATTACTGTGGGCATTCTCCTAGCAGGCAGCTTTATGGTGCGTTACAGCAGTGGTTCTTAACTGTCTCCTAGCAGGCAGCTCTATGGTGCGTTACAGCAGTGGTTCTTAACTGGCTTTGGGACCCACAGTTTCCCATGTTCATGAAGTCGCGACCCATATATTTGTATAGTGATCAAGCCAACAGATATGGTGAGCTACATGCTAAGACGCACAAAGTGCCTGTAGGCCTATTTGTTTGGAACATGCGGATGTTTGGCATTACATTTGTGAAGTCTTCAACTCCTGATGTCACCTTTCAGAGTGCTCGACAGGTTTGTCTGACGGGTGCTTTGTTTTGTGACATTTTCTCTCGTGTGCCAGCAAATGTGAACAACGAACACAGGGCTTTTTGTCTCATTTTGTCTCAATTTAAGTGAATCCATCCTACTTCAAATATTCAGGGTCGTAGCCTACTTGCTACCTGGCACATAAACATTGTCTATGTCCATGGCAATGACTGATATACAAAAAAGTCTATCAAAATAAAAGTCCGATATTAGATCTGATAAGGTAACATTGGAAATGGGCAATTTTTATTTATTTATTTATTTATTTTTAACCACAAGCTCCGTGACCCACCCAAAGCGGTTCTGCGACCCACTAGTTAAGAACCACTGTGTTACAGGACCTATGGACCATGGCATGTTCTACACACACTAGTTAAGAACCACTGTGTTACAGGACCTATGGACCATGGCATGTTAGGGCCTACACACATTAGTTAAGAACCACTGTGTTACAGGACCTATGGACCATGGCATGTTCTACACACACTAGTTAAGAACCACTGTGTTACAGGACCTATGGACCATGGCATGTTCTACACACACTAGTTAAGAACCACTGTGTTACAGGACCTATGGACCATGGCATGTTAGGGCCTACACACAGGCATGGCATGTTAAGGCCTATACACACACACGGGCATGTTAGTCTACCTCACTTGTTTCTTTGTTTTTACTTTGGCAAGGTAACACGTCAATCTGAATGTGTAATGATGAGTTTGGACTCTGTGATCGACTGCTTTAGCCTAGCGCACTGTACATCTCCCGAGGAGATGACGAAGTTGCTGCTTTAACTCAGAAGATGATGGTCTGATGAAGATGATGGTCTGATGAAGATGAAATCAAAACATGTTTTAGGAATAGATGGCCAGAGCTAAGTCTCCAGCAGCTGGTACACACACACACACACACACATATATATACACACACACACATACACACACACACACAGACACAGAGACTACTGCTAGTGTTTCTGGCAGATACATGCCATTCTGTACAGTGAGGACACGCACATACACACACACACACACACACATACACACAGTTAGGACAGCTGTCTGACATCTTCATGTGGTTGTGCCTTGTCCTTCAGAGGGATTAAATAGTGTTGAGACTGTAGACTTGTAGACTGTAAATAAAGGGACTGTCTTCTTCTCCAACTTGTGTCCTTGTGATTATGTTGGGAGGACTTGGGATCAGACAGACCCATTCTGATAGGACAGACCCTCAACCACTCTTGCCCTCAGCTCTCCACTGTGTGTGTGTGTGTGTGAGATGCACTTTGTGTGTGATGAAGACCACTATGTGTGATGAAGACCACTGTGTGTGTGTGTGTGATGAAGACCACTGTGTGTTGTGTGTGTGTGATGAAGACCACTGTGTGTGTGTGTGATGAAGACCACTGTGTGTTGTGTGTGTGTGTGTGATGAAGACCACTGTGTGTGTGTGTGTGTGTGTGATGAAGACCACTGTTTGTGAGGAAGAACACTGTGTGTGTCTGATGAAGACCACTAGAGTGTGTGTGTGTGTGTGTGTGTGATGAACACCACTGTGTGTGAGGCCCTCAGCCTTTGTGTGTGAGTATGCGACGCTAAGCTCCTTAGCTCTTGATAACTGTAAAGATATATTCTATTTCCACTAATCTCTGAAGCCTCCCCATTCCAGTGCTAGCGTAGCCTAGCGTGTGAGGCTAAGACCCACGCTGAGGACAACTAATGGGATCAGGTGATGCCAAGCTACTGTAGTTAGCCTCCGCTAGCAGGTTAGTTAGCCTCCGCTAGCAGTCTATTCAGTTAGCATCATTTACTTTTAATACTAATATCAGACATGTCCTGGGTCAAAGGTCAAGCCATGCGTGAGTCACCCATCAGCTGTGTGTCTGGCCCAGCTGGGTGAAGAGTGTGTGGGCAGCTGGTCATCAGAGTGTGTGTGTGTCGTCATGTCACGTCCGCTAGTTCAGAGGAAGTGAGAAAACACACTCAATCCTCTTAGTGTGGGACTTAAGCACACACACACACACACACACCACATACACATACACACACACACACACACACACAGTGTGGGACTTAAGCAGGAACAGGATCCCCCCCACACACACACCACTCCACATACACACACACACACAGTGTGGGACTTAAGCAGGAGCAGGATTCAGAGCCTCAATCAGCTGGTGGTCACCGCCCAACACACTGCAGTTACTCTCTCTCTCTCTCTCTCACACACACACACACACACACACACACACACACACACAGCCCCTCCTCTGTACTAGTCTCACACACAAACACACACCTAACTCAATCTACCACAGAAATAGAAGTCACCCCCCCCACACACAAGCACCACTTCACATACACACACACACACACCACTCCTCCCCATATACACACACACACACCATCCCCCCCCCCCCCCCCCACACACACTTCCCATGGCTTTCTTGAGCTGTGTTGTAAACACACTCGGGGGCACAGCTCTCCTCTCTTGCCCATGGGGGGCATGAAGTCCAGACCTCAGCGATGGCTCTGGATTGGCCGGATGTGTTTTCTATCTGAACCACCAGCGCCGCTACACCACTGCAGGACACACACAGACACACACACACCTGAGACACACACACACACCTGAGACACCAGTGCAGGAGTAGGAGAGGTGCTCCGCAGCATCCTTCTCATGAACACTCCTGTGATCTCCTTAGCTGCAAAGATGAGCAGCAAGAAAGCTAGTGTGTGTGTGTGTGTGTGTGTGTGTGTGGAGGTTGGAGGTTTGTGTATTTATGCCGTTTGATCTGTAGGTTCCCTGACCATGAGGAGCCCTGTGAACAGAGAGCTAGTGAGAGCTGCTGGTGTGTGTGTGTGTGTGGTGAGAGCTGCTGGTGTGTGTGTGTGTGTGGTGAGAGCTGCTGGTGTGTGTGTGTGTGTGGTGAGAGCTGCTGGTGTGTGTGTGTGTGTGTGGTGAGAGCTGCTGGTGTGTGTGTGTTGGGGTGAGAGCTGCTGGTGTGTGTGTGTGTGTGGTGAGAGCTGCTGGTGTGTGTGTGTGTGTGGTGAGAGCTGCTGGTGTGTGTGTGTTGGGGTAAGAGCTGCTGGTGTGTGTGTGTTGGGGTGGATGTTATCAGGTGAGAGCTGCTGGTGTGTGTGTGTGTGGTGAGAGCTGCTGTTGTGTGTGTGTGTGTTGTTGGGTTATCAGGTGAGAGCTGCTGTTGTGTGTGTGTGTGTTGTTGGGTTATCAGGTGAGAGCTGCTGGTGTGTGTGGTGGTGTGTGTGTGTGTGTTGTTGGGTTATCAGGTGAGAGCTGCTGGTGTGTGTGTGTGTGTGTGGTGGTGTGTGTGTGTGTGTTGTTGGGTTATCAGGTGAGAGCTGCTGGTGTGTGTGTGTGTGTGTGGTGAGAGCTGCTGGTGTGTGTCTGTGTTGTTGGGTTATCAGGTGAGAGCTGCTGGTGTGTGTGTGTGTGTGTGGTGGTGTGTGTGTGTGTGTGTGTGTGTGTTGTTGGGTTATCAGGTGAGAGCTGCTGGTGTGTGTGTGTGTGTGTGTGTGTGTGGTGTTGGGTTATCAGGTGAGAGCTGCTGGTGTGTGTGTGTGGTGTGTGTGTGTGTGTGTGTGTGTGTGTGTGTGTTGTTGGGTTATCAGGTGAGAGCTGCTGGTGTGTGTGTGTGTGTGTGTGTGTGGTGTTGGGTTATCAGGTGAGAGCTGCTGGTGTGTGTGTGTGTGTGGTGTGTGTGTGTGTGTGTTTGTGTGTGTTGTTGGGTTATCAGGTGAGAGCTGCTGGTGTGTGTGTGTGTGTGTTGTTGGGTTATCAGGTGAGAGCTGCTGGTGTGTGTGTGTGTTGTTGGGTTATCAGGTGAGAGCTGCTGTTTCAGTGATTAGACTTCTGGCCCCATAAACCCAGGGGCAGGTGGGGGAGGGGCAGATGTCCCAAGGGCATCGGTTCACACCCCAGTTCACGCAGATACATTACGTAGTGTAACGGAGGCCAACTGAGCTAGTGTGCTAGTTGCCCGTGTAAATCCTTACAGCCCTAACCTTAAGAACGCTTCTAACCGCTGAGTTGGAAGCCTGGGCTTTTAGCTCAGTGGTTAGAACGTTCGTCTCCCATGCTGGTGTGTGTGTCGAAGTGGCGGGTTCGAGGGCTGTGAGCGGCGAACGAACCGACCTTGTGATAGTAGCATGAAATGTACATGTGCTATTATATAGTATATATACTCTTTTGATTCCGTGAGGGAAATTTCTCCTATATAATGTAGGCAGCAGGATATATATGATATTCCTGCTGAAAAAACAGCCTGACCAGCTAAAGGTGGTTTGCTGGTTGACCAGCTTGTTTGACCACCCTATGATGGTTGACCAGCTACCATCTCTTGTGTAAACATACCTTCAGCTGGTTTTCCCAGTTTATGATGGTGATTCAACTGGTTTTGCTTGTCGTACCACCTGAAGCTGGTCATTTTAGTTGGTGTTGCTGGTCTACACTGCTGGTTTAAAGCAACACCAAAGAACTTTCCCTCTGTCGCACGCATGCTATTTGTTTATCCAGCGCCAGCTTTGCAAATAACAATGTCCACACACAAGGTAGAATATTTTGCACGATTTATGAAAGTATGATGTATTGCGACATCAGATGCAAGTCAGATTTGTAGTTTCTTATGTCTCATTCCATCGAACTACAGATCCACTACCCGATCTGGTAAACTTACATAGTGCGGTTATAGCCGATAGAGGGCCGCAAAGCGAATGCAGAAGTGCCGTTCACCCTGTTACAAGTTGATGAACCACTGAAACGATTTTGGAAACATTATTTTAAGGTACAAAAAACTCTTTTTTGTTGCTTTAACTGGCCATGCCAGCTTATGTTGGGCATTCTAGCAAACCAGCACGACCATCTTACACCAACAATGTCAAGCTTGTCAGGCTGGTCACCAGCATGACCATCTTGCACCTGCTGTATCCCACAAGACAGGCTGGTCACACCAGGATGACCAGCTTCCTCAGATGGTCACGCAAGCATATCCACCTGCTGTCCCAACCAGCTACACCAGCACAGACCAGCAAGAGCTGGAAGAAAACCAGCAAAGACCAGCTAAAACCAGCTACCAGCATAGCCCCTGCCGTGGCGCAACTGGCTGGGGCACCTGTTCGATTCCCGCCCCGTGGTCCTTTCCGGATCCCACCCCGACTCTCTCTCCCACTCGCTTCCTGTCATAAAAGGCCAAAAAATATATACTTTAAAAAAAAAAAAACAGCTACCAGTATAAGCTGGTTTCTAGAGGTTTCTAGATACCAGTATAAGCTGGTTGCTGATTTCTTTTTTCAGCAGGTGTAACGGATGCCAGCTAGCTTAGCTGTGCTTGTGGAACGTTGGTAAACCTCACTCCCCAACGCCTCAAGAGTACTGCTGGCATGCTCAATTGTTAGTGCGCTCGCCTCCCGATCCGAGGTGCTGCTGAGTTCAGAGTTGAGTCACTGTGTCATCATCAGTGTGATGTTGTGTCATGTCCCAGCGACCTCATCTGCATGTGGCACAGAGAGCAGCTCACGAGTGGAGCGCTGGTGGCACAGTGGTAGTGACCTTGTTTCCAGCTGCCAAGGTCACCGGTTCAAAGCCCAGTGTGGAGAAGCCGGGAAAAGCAGAGAGGACCTGCTGGACTCACGGAGGACAAAAGTGACACCTGGACCAGGTGTGACAGCTGGGACGGATACAGGTGAGGTGCCACGTGGAAGAAGATATCGGGGGGCTTACTTGGCCCCCCGAAACTGCCCAGGGGAAACGCAGGGGATTATGGGACTTCTTCAGTGGGCTGACTCTATTTCCTACCAGCAACTTATGCCAAAACAAACTCTTTATATAAGCCTGCCAGTGCAGTTATTATATCTAGTTATAGTATTATAGGCTATACATGTCACACAGCAGCAGGAGGCTCCTCAGTTCACCTCTGATCAAACACACACACACACCCCATGGCAGCCCCACACCCTCCCCTGCACCATCACCACACCCTCCCCTGCACCATCACCACACCCTCCCCTGCACCATCACCACACCCTCCCCTGCACCATCACCACCCTCCCCTGCACCATCATCACCACCCTCCCCTGCATCACCACACCCTCCCCTGCACCATCACCACACCCTCCCCTGCACACCAAAGCCTGATATCAGTTCCACCATGTGAATAAGCCTGTTGAACTGACTGACTGGTTAATGATGGATTAAGGGACTGCTAACGTAACATAACACAACCACTGGAGGGCACTGTAGAGCCGAGGCTGTGTGTGCTCATGGGCATGTGCTTGGTCTCTGCAGGTGCTCATCATACCTGCCCTGCACACCTGAGTCCTCATCATACCTGCCCTGCACACCTCATAGGCAACACCCCCCACCCCCACCCCCACCCCTAATTGAACTGCTGGGCAAAGTGCAAATTCTAAAGTCTAACTAATGCTAGCTTACAGTTTTTTCTGAATACTTAAACACTAACCGTGATTCTTATAGCACAATTTCTAAAACTATTAATTTGTATAGCAAAACCACTTACTGAGTTTGCAAAACTAAAAACACAAACACTGCTTTGCACTCAGTTTGCAATTTTGTAACACACACTTTGCACAACTGTAGGTACAATCCACTGCACAGCACTCTTTTTGCGGAACTGTAAACACAATTCATGCTTTACACTCAATTTCCAAATGATCAACACACTCCTAGCAAATCTATACACATGTATGGCTATTATTTTCACTATTTTGCCAACTCTCCGGCACACTTTCTAATGTAAAAACTGTTGTAGATAATTAGTTCACTTTGCAATCAGCCTAAGCACTATAAATAAGCCACAGGTCATGTACAATGGGTACAATGGAGGGAACTTGAAGAGTGAGAAGAGAAAGAATTAGAGGAGGCTGAAGAATAGGACGTGGAGGTGAAGAAGTAGGAGGAAGAAGAGGAGGAAGAGGACGCGGAGGTGAAGAAGTGAGAGGGAGAGGATGACAAGGACAAGGAGGTGAAGTTAGAGGAGGAGGACAAGGAGGAGCAAGAGGAGGATGAGGGGGAAGAGGAAGGGTAAGAAGAGTAAGAAATAGGGGGTCACGTGGGATCACCGAGCAAGATGGTCGCATAGTTGGAGCTCTCCTGTGAACCCATCAAAGTTACCCGAAATTCGCTAGTAAAGTGTGTGCAGTCGACATACTTGGTTTTAAATTATTTTTATGTTTGCTTTGGACTGTTTAGATGCTTTGACGGGTTTGTTGATGGTGGGGTTTCTGATGATGATGACCACTTCAGTGTGCCTCATGGACCGTTTTTGTGGAGGGTCTCTCAAGGAAGAGAGAAGGGCTAGATGGGGGGGGTATGGGATTGTTTTTCATGTTCTTGTTCTAAAAGGGTTTTGAGTGTAGTTTATTGTGTGTTTATTTTTTTGATTGGCAGCTGGGCAGCACCCTCTCTTTTTCGTTTCATCTTACCCTCATTTTCAGTTGATCATTTATATAGGCCTAGGCCGACATGTGGTGAGAAATGTTCTAGATATGTGAAGGACACATTTTTTCCATTTCTTAAGTCATGAGTAACTGTGTGAGAATAGTGTCCTGGAATGTGAATGGACTACAAAATCCCATTAAGAGAAAGAAATGTTTATCTTACCTTAAGTCTCAACAAGTTCACATTGCTTTTATACAGGAGACCCATGTGACTGAGTCGGAGGCGGTTAAATTAAAAAGAGACTGGGTTGGCCAAATTTATCATTGCTCATATTCCAGTAAAAAACATGGAGTAGCTATTTTAGTGCATAAGAATCTGAATTTTCTCTTTATAAAAGAGCAAAAAGATGAAGAAGGAAGAGTTATATACGTAGAAGCTAAGATTAATGGAGTAAAAGTTAATTTATGTAACGTCTATGCTCCGAATGTGGAAGACCCAGGTTTCTTCCATAACATTAACAAAATAGCAGGATACCAATCACATTCCAAAAGATAGAATGGCCATTGAGTTGTTGATGGAGGATATAGGCCTGACAGATATTTGGAGACTTGTCAACCCAAAAGATAGAGAATACACATTTTACTCTCACAAACATAAATCTCACTCCAGGATAGATTACTTCTTGATCAGTAATGATCTGGTTAACAGTGTTTCTGACTGCTCGATAGGCCCTATAGCATTGACTGATCATGCGACAGTGCATCTAGGATTAGTAATGGGGACAGATGGCAATAGAGGAAGTAGGTGGAGAATGAATGTTTCTCTGCTTCAAGACCCATTATTCAATAGTCAAATTGAAGAAGAGCTTGATAATTTCTTCTTGGTGAATATGGGTACAACAGATAGAATTGGAACAGTTTGGGAAGCCTCCAAAGCTTATATCAGGGGAAAGATTATAGCACATTCCAGTAAGAAAAAAAGAGAGCAAACGCGACAATTAAAAGAGCTACAATCACAACTTAAGGACTCTGAGAATTTATTGGCTCAGAAACATAGTGATCTCCTACTGAAGCAAGTGTGTGACTTGAAATTTAAATTGAATGAAATCTACAATAGAAAGGCAGAGTATGCCCTATTTAGACTTAAAAGTAATTACTACGAGAGTGGGGAAAAATCAGGAAAATTATTAGCCAGACAGATACGACAAAAAGAGGCTAGTTACATTATACCGGCGATTAAAAATAACAAAGGGGACTTGGTGACAAGTACTAGAGATATTAACAAAGTGTTTGAGAGTTTCTATAACCAGTTATATAAATCTGAGGTTAACCCTGGAAGGAGCGAATACGATACTTTTTTCTCTAAGATTCAACTGCCAGAAATGTCAGAGGATCAGAGGATGTTATTAGATCGCCCTATATCAGTAGATGAAGTCAAAAGTGCAATTTCATCAATGAGGATTGGGAAATCACCTGGTTTGGATGGTTTTCCATCAGAATATTATAAGAAGTATATTGACAAACTGGCTCCCATCTTAACAGAAGTGTATAGAGAATCATTTTCAGTGGGTAGCCTACCAGATACGTTTAATGAAGCGTTGATATCTTTAATTCTCAAGAAAGATAAAGATCCTATGGATCCAGGGAGCTTTAGACCTGTTAGTCTTATTAATGTAGACTGCAAAATCCTGACAAAAGTTCTTGCTACTAGGCTAGAAAATGTTTTGCCACATTTAGTACATCCTGATCAAGTAGGCTTTATAAAAGGCAGATCATCTTCAGATAATGTTAGACGTTTACTTCACCTCACGCAGATTAATCATAATAAAAATACGCCCATAGCCGCCTTATCTTTGGACGCCCAAAAGGCATTCGATAGAGTGGAATGGAGCTTCTTGCATTACACTCTCCGTAAATTTGGATGTGGAGACAGTTTTGTCAAAATGGGTGAATGTAATATATTCTGACCCAAGGGCAGCAGTAATGACAAATGGCATGATATCACGCTTCTTTAAGTTAACACGTGGGACAAAACAAGGAGATCCTCTCAGTCCACTGCTATTTACAATGTTTCTAGAACCCTTGGCCGCTGCCATTAGGGCTGAGAGCAGTATTAAAGGGGTTTTACATGGGGGGGAGGAACACAAAATGTTTCTCTATGCGGATGACATTTTATTGATTATTGAGGATCCTCTAATATCAATCCCTAACATACTAGCCACAATAGAAGCCTTCTCAAAACTGTCAGGCTATAAAATAAACTGGCAAAAATCTGAATGCATGCCAATATCAAAAGGATGCAATCAATCTATACTAGCCAACTTTCAGTTTAAATGGGTCAATACTGGAATGAAGTACTTGGGTATTAAGTTGTGTCCAGCCTTGGAAAACATAATTGCTATGAATATGTCACCTTTAATTAAGAAAATTAAGTTAAATTTGGAGAAATGGCGGCTGATTAATCTGACTCTATGGGGGAAAATTAGTATCATAAAAATGGTGGTGGCTCCACAATTTAATTACATCTCTATGATGATACCAGTAACAATTTCTGATGGAATATTTAAGCAATATAACAAGTTAATTACAGAGTTCTTATGGAATGGAAAACGGCCCAGAATTAGACTAAAGAAACTACTACTGTAGCTTCACGAGATTGTGGTGGATTAGCACTTCCTAATGTGGAACTGTACAGCATAGCTTTTGAGATGAATAAACTGGCAAGACATTGGGGAACCTACTTATCTGGTCCTGGGTGGATTAAGATGGAGGAGGTGCTTGCATGCCCATATAGTGTTGTTGAACTATTATCACAGAAAAATACAGAAAACCAGACAATGGGAAGAAACTTAATTCTGCGGCATTCACAATGGGCATGGGCAAGAGCACACAAGATATTGGGTATCTCACAATACAAACAAAGCTATTCCTCAATATGGAATAATCCCTCAGTTTGTATTGCAAAAAAGGCTTTTACTTGGCAATCATGGCTGGCGAAAGGCGTACTAGTAATTAAAGATCTGTATAGGGAGCAATTATTTATGTCATTTGAGAACCTTAAAGAGCAATTCCACTTAACAGATAGAGGGGATTTTTGGAAGTATTTGCAGCTGAGAAGTAGTGTGGGGTCTGTATTTGGATTGAGAAGAAAGGAGGACAAAGACAATGTGATACAGGGTTTCCTTAATTCTCCACATATTCTACACTCAGCTTCAGTATTCTATAAGAAGATGTCAAGTATTGAGACCAAGATGTGTGAAGGCTTAAGAACTATATGGCAGAACGATTTTGGTCAGGACATAGATGAGGACTCATGGCAAGATGTTATTTCAAATGTAGGAAGGACTACAAGAGATGCTAGGAATAAACTCATCCACTATAAAATTGTTCATAGATATTATTTTACTCCTAATAAATTATTTAAAATGGGGTTAACCAAGGACAATAAATGCTGGAAATGTAACAGGGAAGTGGGTACATTTCTCCATGCTCTGTGGGATTGTCCCTTAATAAAGCCTTTTTGGAAGGCAGTGCTCCAAAAGTTTGAAAACTGGCTCAGACAACCCCTGCCAGAATCCCCACAACTATGCTTGTTGGGGGATACATCTCAAATGCTACCTAACCTTGCTAAGTCAGAAGCTGGTGTAATGGTGACAGGTTTCATGGTAGCAGCTAGAATTATTCTGCGTAAGTGGAAGAGCCCACATAGACCAGAGGTTGCAGAATGGCTCAAACTTATGACAGAGACAGCCGCTTTTGAACTGATGATTGGGAGGGTGCAGAATAATCCAAGCAGAAATAGCCAAGCATGGTTGTATTTTGATTACAGCATTGGTACAAAAGATACTAGGTAATGTAATGAATAAGTGTATATGTGTGTTATAAGTGTATAATTGGGTGTGTAATGAGGAAAGGGGTGCTGTGAGGGTGAATGTGAGCTGCCTTTAAGTTTATTTATTTATTTTTTCCCTATGTTTGTTTGTTTGTTTTTGTTTTGTCTTTCTCTCAGGTATGGGATGTTTTGTTGTATGCCTGTGATTTAATGTTTGTGAAATTGTAAAAATTAATAAAAACTTTAATGACAAAAAAAAAGAGTAAGAAATAGCCCTTTTACAGGCAAAAAAAATCAGTCCACATGTGGGGATATTGACCAGGCATCATGTCAGGCCTGGACACGGCATTCCAGAAGATATTTTCCCCGGTGCCTTGGACTAGAGGACATTGCATGTGATGTAGACGAAATTTTGAGAGAGACGGCACGATGTAGACTGATTTTTTTTGTCTCAGTGAAATTGCCATTTTGTATTTTGACTTAGAAAAACACACCTGTGTTTGTTTTGATGTGTGTAAATAAACACCAATACTTGAAGTTTGGATCCCTGTATGTTTACAGAACTATGACAGAAGTATGACCTCAAACTGACATAGCCTACCTTGTGCACAGAGAAAGCAAAAGCCAGATGTGTTTTTTATTCATACCATCAGTGTGTAGTTGGCACATTGTGTGCTTATTATTGTGATGGCTTGTGTTTACTGTTTGATACGAAATAACAACTTTTACGAAGGTGTGAAGAGTTAAGCAAGGTGTGTTAGCTTTTGCAAGAGAACTATAATGTTTTGCTGATTGGGTGAAAGGTTTTCCTATTTGTGTGTGAGTTTTGCAAAAATAGCCAATAGTTACAAAAAATGTGCTTAAGCAATCAGTAAGAAACTGTAATAACTTGCTTAATAACCATGCAAATTCTATTTGTAAATGTAATGGCATGAGGCAGATCCTCAACACAGTGATGGTTTTGAAGAGAAGTTTGAAGTTTGGAGACTCGAGGAGGTTTCAGATCTGAAGACATGAAGGTTTCTTCAGTTTCTAACTTATATGATTATACTATGCATTACATAGTGGACACTCTTATAAGAGAACATCACCCCGGAAGGGTTCCGTGCTTTGCTCAGGGGCACAATGGCGAACAATTAGAACACACACATTCTGGTGTTATACATCGTGTTCCAAATTATTATGCAAATTGGATTCAAGTGTCATAAACATTTTTTTTTTTGTTTTTCAATTAAACCCATGGATGGTATTGTGTCTCAGGGCCCTTTGGATCATTGGGCAGACTGGCCTACTGGTTAGGGCTTCAGACTTGTAACCGGATGGGTTGCCGGTTCGAACCCCGACCAGTAGGCACGGCTGAAGTGCCCGTGAGCAAGGCACCTAACCCCCCGCTGTTGTTGCAGGCAGCTCACTGCGCCGGGATTAGTGTGTGCTTCACCTCACTGTGTGCTGAGTGTGTTTCACTAATTCACGGATTGGGATAAATGCAGAGACCAAATCAAAAAGAGTATATATACTTACTTACTTAAATCAGTAATTAGTTTGCCAGGTGAGCCCAATCACAGGATGTTGCCACAGGGTTCAAAACATGGGAAAGAAAAGGGACGTGTGCTGCTGAGAAGCGTGACATTGTGCACTACACAGGACCACTGGAGTCCAGAAGCGTGACATTGTGCACTACACAGTCCAGAAGCGTGACATTGTGCACTACACAGGACCACTGGAGTCCAGAAGCGTGACATTGTGCACTACACAGCACCACTGGAGTCCAGAAGCGTGACATTGTGCACTACACAGGACCACTGTAGTCCACACCACACAGGTGTGTAGGTGGAGTGCAAGTTGCAACTTTCAGGTAATAGAAACCACGACAAGCAACACACACAACAAAATGCAATACAAGTAGATCACACACACACACACACACACACACACAACAAAAAGCAATACAAGTAGATCATTTATTTACAGTTTGCAAAGTACACAATTACGGCGGTGATACAAACTTGTAGGCCCCATACTGCGTGAGCGCTCACTGGAGAGCAGCAGGGTGTGTGTGTGTGTGTGTGTGTGTGTGTGTGTGTGTGTGTGTGTTTCTCAGAGGGCAGGTGAGGGAACAGTCCATTACAGCCCCCCCGTTACCCCCCAGGGGGGAAAGAGTTCTGGAGTGAGCAGCCCAGGGGGCATAAACCCCAGGGTCCCAGTGCCTGCCTGCCACCTCAGTACTGGAACATCAGTGTGGAGGAGAGGCTCTGCTTCGCATCGCATACACACACACACACACACACACACACACACACACACGCGCACGCACACACCACTAAGTAGCTTCAGAGATCGTATCACACACACACCACTAAGTAGCTCAACTAACCAACCCCACCCTTGCACCTGGACACATACCAGTTTCAGAGCCGATCTAGACTAGTGAAGCTGGACCTCTAGAATGGTGACGTCGCCAGAGCTGTAGAATGGTGTCCTCAGAGCTCTGGAATGGTGACGTCGTCAGAGTTCTAGAATGGTGCCGTCGTCAGAGTTCTAGAATGGTGACGTCAGAGCTCTGGAATGGTGTAGCTGGATGAGCGGCAGCTCTGAAAGCAGTGGGCTGGTCTGGCATGGGTCAGAGGAAGGTGACCGTCTGACTCACACACACACACAATGTTAGCTTGGTGGAGAGACGGAGGCCACACACACACCACACTGCGCAGGAGACAGGCAGGCAGCCCTGCACAGCAGGTAAGCAGAGCCAAGATGGCAGAGGGGCTCCATGGTTTCCCTCAGACCCCTTGCGTGGGCTGGAAACTGGGACCCAGCAGAGGCCATGTGTGCATCCGTCGCTCTAGGCCATCCTATCCACAGAGTAAACCCCCCCCGCCCACCCTCCGACCTGAGCATGCAGGAGGGGGCCAGGATTGCCCCCGGGGGGGGGGGGGGGGGGGGGGGGGGTTAAATAAATACATAAAAGGGCAAATAAAACAATGTGCAGATGGCAGGTCGATCGCGTTGGGATTCTGCAGCCAAAGGTCCAGAGAAAAACCATAATAATCTATACAGGGACACAGACCAGTGTGTGTATAAGTGTGCGTGTTTGTGTATGTGTGGTCCAATTCCAGGAGTCAGGCGTGTGTGTGTGTGTGTGTGTATGTGTGTGGTCCAATCCCAAGGGTTAGGTGTGTGTGTGTGCGTGTGCGTGGTCCAATCCCAGGGGTCAGGCGTGTGTGTGTGTGTGTGGTCCAATCCCAGGGGTCAGGTGTGTGTGTGTATGTGTGTGTGTGTGTGTGGTCCAATCCCAGGGGTTAGTGTGTGTGTGTGTGTGTGTGTGTGTGTGTGTGTGTGTGTGTGTGTGTGTGTGGTCCAATCCCAGGGGTCAGGGGTGCAGCAGAGTGAGGGAGAGGGATGAACACAACAGGAGAATGTTGCATTATGGGCTGGCAGTCACTCTCCTTTCCACTGCTGTTCCCATGGAGACTTCCACTGATGTTTCCACAGGAGAGAGAGAGAGAGAGAGAGAGAGAGAGAGAGAGAGAGAGAGAGAGAGAGAGAGAGAGAGAGAGAGAGAGAGAGAGAGAGAGAGAGAGAGAGAGAGGGGGGGGGGGGGGGGGGGGGCATTTAATGGTCCATGTTTGTGCTAGACAGGGGCGGAGTCTTGGGTTGAACTGAACTGAGTTGCGGTGGTCTTGCTGTTGTTCTTGGAGCCAGGTCCTGTTCTGGGTTCCGGGTGTTGGTTCTAGGTCCTGTTCTGGGTTCCGGGTGTTGGTTCTAGTTCCGGTAGGTCTTCAGCTCCTCCACACTCAGAGACACCGTGAGGAGTCAGACTGGATCTGAAGACAGACAGACAGACAGACAGAGACACACACACACAGACACACACAGAGCGGAGAGGAGAGGAGCGGAGTTAAATCAGTGTTTGTGTTCACATAACGAGGAAATCTGAGGTCACTGAAGACGAGTTAACATGTACAGAGAGGACTTCACAGGGTGTGTGTGTGCGCGTATGTGTGTACGTGTGCGCGTGTGTGTGTGCGTGTGTGTGTGCGCGTGTGTGTGTGCGTGCGTTAGGGCTGGGTGATATGGCCAAAAAATAATAGCAATATGTTTAGTCTATTTCACGATATACGATACATATCCCGATATTTTGACATTTTCTCAAAAGGACTTAATGAATTCTCACTTTCACCATCTGATGTTTAAATGGTGCCAGTATGATGCAGCAGGCAGGAGGATGCATCCCTGGTTATTCAGCAGGGGTGAAGGTAGTTTTGAGTTCTTGCCAGTAGCCTACTGAGCTTCTCCTGGGAAAAGTGTGCATGCTAATGCTACACACCTAGTGAGTATATAACCTGGCATGGCCGCTACCTAGTGATCACCCCACGCAAATAAATGGCCAGGTTTTGACCTGATATGCATGCGATATTGCTTTATGTTTTTGGCACTCAAAAGTGTTAATCTGCCACTGATAAGTCTCCATATGAATGATGGTGGCGTACATCAGATAGAAGGTAAGGTATGGCGTGATGCGTGCTTCCTTAATTAGTCGTTCGGTTGATAAATAAGACACGGCTGCGTTTTCGTTTTGAGTCAGATGCACTCATAGACAGCAGCCTTTAAAATTTTTAAATCAATCTGGAGGGAAGCACGATAAAACATTTAGCACGATAAAAGCATGTGTGGAGAGTGAGATGTCCGCATTTGCGCTGTCGTTTTGAAACAGTCAGACGTGCACATAGACATAGACAGTAGTCCTTCAGCCTAATGCACAGATATCGCTGTAACTTTAATTTAAAGATCTCTTGGATTTCGCTTCGTGTAACCAAATGAGAACTGCTTCCATCTATTAACCTAGCTCATTGTTGAACAACACTATCCTATGGTACCCATAGATAGAAATGCTACCGCTGCTTTTGAACTTACTTCTTGTCTACATCTAGAAACTGCAAACTGCGATGTATCGAGTACATTCAGTATATCGCCCAGCCCTAGTGTGTGTGGAAGTGTGTGTAGAAGTGTGTGTGCGTGTTTGTGTGCGCGTGCGCGTGAGAAAGACTCACCCTTCAGACGAGGACGTGATGCTCTGCTACTTGGCATGATGATCGAAGGGAATGCTATTCTGAGGTGAAGAGAGAGCACATTACAGTACAGTTCTCAGAACATGCACACGCACGCACGCACACGGACGCACGCATGCACGCACTCAGAAAGAGTCAGAGTCAGAAAAACATAAGAAACACACACAAACACAAAATAAGAGGCCCACACACACACACACAGATCTGAGCTAGCTCACACGCCACACACACAGTTCACCAACCGCACACGCATTTCACCAACCGCACGCGCTTTAGGCATCTTAAAAACGGTGCATAAACACACCCTTAACACTACATGTTAACACTACAACTATTTCACACACACACCCTTAACACTACAACTATTCCACACACACACCCTTAACACTACACACACACCCTTAACACTACAACTATTCCACACACACACCCTTAATACTACAACTATTCCACACACACACACACACACTTAACACTATATACACATCCACTACAACTATTCCAAACTGTCCCGCAGTGTTCAAACCTTTAGGTTAGTGTTCCACAGTGTGTTTAAAGCTGTAGGTTAGTGTTCCGTAGTGTGTGTTTAAAGCTGTAGGTTAGTGTTCCGTAGTGTGTGTTTAAAGCTGTAGGTTAGTGTTCTGAGTGTGTGTTTAAAGCTGTAGGTTAGTGTTCCCTAGTGTGTGTTTAAAGTTGTATAGTATTCCACAGTGTGTGCTTAAAACTGTATAGTGTAAACCATCTCAAACAAATGTTTCACACACACACAGAACCTCAGGCTAGCAAAGACTGGTCCGGCACACGTCTGATTGGTGGGCAGCAGAGTTTATTGGAGCTGTGATTGGGTAGCGTGTTGGGGCGAGGGGCTGGTCATCAGGAGTGGGAGGGGCTTGCAGGTACCTGAGAGGTGGACATGCGGGAGGTGTCCTGGCGAGCGGTCAGGTCCGACGATGACACGTTAACGGGCGCGCCCCTGTGCAGACGCATGCTGACCTTACGCTCGCGTTCCACACCAGTCACCGGCCGAGGGGACGACGTGTTCACTGGAGGGAGGAAGGGACACACACAGGGTTAGGGATGTGTGTGTGTGAGCGAGCGATTGTGTGTGTGTGGAGGGAGGGACACAGGGTTAGGGGTGTGTGCGTGTTTAGTATGGGTGGGTGAGTATGTGTGTGTGTGTATGTATGTATGTATTTTTGTATGTATGTATGTGTTTTATGTATGGGCGTGTGTGTGTGAGATGGGTCTGAGTGACGTGTGTGTGTGTGTGTGTGTGTGTGTGTGTACCGGTGTGTGAGGTCGGTCTGAGAGGCGCGTGTGTGTACTGGTGCGTGACGTGGGTGTTAATGGGGTGGGACAATATTATATCGAGTATCGTGATGCAGATATATTTTATGACACAATATGTTGCAACGCTGTGACACTAAGTACTGCAATATATTTTTGGTAACACTTTATTTTAAGGTTCACATGTTAGCCACCAATACATACCTAATTAATACCTGTATTAGTGACTTGTAAGGCATGTGTTAGGCAACATTAACCATTTGTTAGGTGTGTATTCACAAATTTCTTGTTCATGACGAATTAGGCCTTTATTATTGATATAATCTTAATAATGACCTTGTGAGCCTTGATCTCTACATACTAATTAGTAGTAAGTACCAAAATAGAATATGCATAACCTAATGGTTAATGTTGCCTAACACACGCCTTACAAGTCACTAATACAGGTATTAATTAGGTATGTATTGGTGGCTAACATGTGAACCTTAAAATAAACCATATTTGTTTTAATTTCGGTACATTCATTTTTTACATGGCACAGTGTAAATTGGAACCCTGGAAAGTAGTCAACTTTCGTATTTGACAATTATGAGGCTGCAGACTAGGGTGTAACGACGCACCATGAAGCGGCTAAAAATCGACACAAATGGGTGAAGATTACAACCAGTTGAGATAAAAAATAAATCGCAATGACCACTAGCCTGGAAACCAGACTCTCTGACTTCGCAGAGAGTATGGCCTAGATCCATAGGCGTTTGTTTATTTCCGGGTGGGAGGGCACAGTTTGAGGTTTAAAATCATTGGAGTTCCTTTGAACCGCTTTGAACCAAATCACAAATAACCGACGTTTCGTCATACAGAGAAGTTTCTCTGCAGCACGCCCATAACAAGCACAGGTGCATCTTATCAGCAAACAATCACACGTTTCATCTGCGTAACTTTCGCCAAAATACATCACATAGTGTTTTGTGAATGTACCCAAGTCAAACTTTCATATAAATGCATAAGTATGTCCAAAGCGCCACTTTTAAGCTTGTATGCTTTGTCGTTTTCGGGTGAAATGACCTTTTGAATGGGATTCCTATAGGGCTACTACTTTTTTGATAAAATCGCGTCAAAATCGCTATTTTTCAAATACTATGAAGGCTCGACACAACAATGAAACTTTGATCGAAGTATCATCCGCGTCTCTACACATGAACTCGAGCATTGAGAACATTGTTGGTGTACACAGAGTTCTCTACACATGAACTCGAGCATTGAGAACATTGTTGGTGTACACAGAGTTCTCTACACATGAACTCGAGCATTGAGAACATTGTTGGTGTACACAGAGTTCTCTACACATGAACTCGAGCATTGAGAACATTGTTGGTGTACACAGAGTTCTCTACACATGAACTCGAGCATTGAGAACATTGTTGGTGTACACAGAGTTCTCTACACATGAACTCGAGCATTGAGAACATTGTTGGTGTACACAGAGTTCTCTACACATGAACTCGAGCATTGAGAACATTGTTGGTGTACACAGAGTTCTCTACACATGAACTTGAGCATTGAGAACATTGTTTGTGTGAACAGAGTTCTCTACACATGAACTTGAGCATTGAGAACATTGTTTGTGTGAACAGAGTTCTCTACACATGAACTCGAGCATTGAGAACATTGTTGGTGTACACAGAGTTTACTAAAAGAGGTTTTGAACAACTCACTTGTTTTTTCTGCTCGCTTGCCATCTTGCAAAATCTTTCTTTTTAGTAAACTATGTGTACACGAGTAATGTTCTTAATGCTTGAGTTCATATGTAGAGACACTGATGATGCTTCGATCAAAGTTTCAAGTTATGTCGAGCCTTCTTAGTGTTTGAAAAATAGCGATTTTGACCCGACCATGTAGCCTACTAAACTACAGTTTGACTCGGGTACGTTCGTAGCCTATTTCAAGTGACAAAATCTATGACTATAGTTTAGTTGACGATATAACATCCTACTCCACTGTGACTTCGTTCATGACACTCCTGTTAATAGGCTAAACTATTATTTACATTTGCTCAAAGATTTCATAAGTATAAGTCCTTTTCGCTCCCTACGTTGATGTATTCCAAGCGGTCCGCTTCAGGGGCGGGGACGTAGTAATTGAAACACCATCTGGCTACGAGCAATGAAAATGGCCCAACTCGAGGGGCAGCACCAAGCATGCATTTGAAAAAAAATTAAAAAAATCACTGCATGCAATTGGATAACACTACAACCAATGTTTACTGACCAATTCCGGACGTAGACGCAATTTGATAACACTACGACCAATTCTGGACATTTGGACACGTCGCAGCGCTGTCATCATCAGTTTAGCTTGCCTCTGGCCCGCCTATATCAGATACAGCGATGTGATTGGTGCAGCTCGGCTCCGCGGGCGATGTGATTGGTGTATAGCTAATGAGCATCATTACTAGTCGCCAGTCACTCGCTGAGCAAATTCAAATTCAGTTTTCGCGAGAACTGCAGGGTCCACCTACGTGTCGTGTGTGTGGGTGTGTGTGGGTGTGTGTGTGTGTGTGTGTGTGTACCGGTGTGTGAGGTAGGCGTAAGTGTGTCCTGTGTGGGGTATGTGTGTGTGTACCGGTGTGGGAGGTGGGCGTTAGTGTGTCCTGTGTGGGGTGTGTGTGTGTGTGTGTGTGTGTACACCGGTGTGTGAGGTGGGCGTTAGTGTGTCCTGTGTGGGGTGTGTGTGTGTGTGTGTGTGTGTGTATGTGTATATGTACCGGTGTGTGTATGTACCGGTGTGTGAGGTGGGCGTTAGCGTGTCCTGTGTGGGGTGTGTGTGTGTGTGGTGTGTGAGGTATAGTATAAGTATATATACTCTTTTGATCCCGTGAGGGAAATTTGGTCTCTGCATTTATCCCAATCCGTGAATTAGTGAAACACACAGTGAGGTGAAGCACACACTAATCCCGGCGCAGTGAGCTGCCTGCTACAGCAGCGCTCGGGGAGCAGTGAGGGGCTAGGTGCCTTGCTCAAGGGCACTTCAGCCGTGGATGTGAAGCCCTAATCAGTAGGCCACGGCTGCCCCTGCGTCCTGTGTGTGTGTGTGTTTACCGGTGTGTGAGGTGGGCGTTAGCGGCGCCGTGTCCTGTGTGGGGCGCGTGTGTGTGTGTGAACGCGCGCGCGCGCGTTTACCAGTGTGTGAGGTGGGCGTTAGCGGCATGTCGTGTGTGTGTGTGTGTATGTGTGTGCGGCACGTGTGTGTGTGTTTACCGGTGTGTGAGGTGGGCGTTAGCGGCGTGTCGTGTGTGTGTGTGTATGTGTGTGCGGCACGTGTGTGTGTGTTTACCGGTGTGTGAGGTGGGCGTTAGCGGCGCCGTGTCCTGTGTGGGGTGTGTGTGTGTGTGTGTGTGTGTGCACGCACGCGCGTTTACCAGTGTGTGAGGTGGGCGTTAGCGGCATGTCGTGTGTGTGTATGTGTGTGTGGCACGTGTGTGTGTGTGTTTACCGGTGTGTGAGGTGGGCGTTAGCGGCGTGTCGTGTGTGTGTTTACCAGTGTGTGAGGTGGGCGTTAGCGGCATGTCGTGTGTGTGTGTATGTGTGTGCAGCACGTGTGTGTGTGTTTACCGGTGTGTGAGGTGGGCGTTAGCGGCGTGGGCGGCGCCGTGTCCTGTGGGGGGCGTGGTCTGGCGGATGCGGAGGGCAGTCCTCTCGCCCCCGGTGCTCGTCCGTGTCGTAGACGATCCTCGCGCTCCCGCCGCTCACGATCAGGGTCCTCAGCTGCCCGGTTAGCACCCTGATACACACACACACACACACACACACACTGTTACTTATTTGCTCATCATCATTATTATACATAATGCATTACTACACAAAAGCCATCAGTACACACACACGGTCATCATCACTAGATCATGCATGCACACCTAAACACACACAAACTTACGAATTTGAGCATGTTTCAGTCGAACACGTAGTCGTAGGAGAAGCCTTGCACACGCACACACACACACACACTTACGAATTTGAGCATGTTCCAGTCGAACACGTAGTCGTAGGAGAAGCCTTGCGCACACACACACACACACACACAGACACACACACATAGAGACACACACACTTACGAATTTGAGCATGTTCCAGTCGAATACGTAGTCGTAGGAGAAGCCTTGTCTGTGGAAGAGGTTTCTGAAGAGTTGTCGGAGGTAGGAGTAATCCGGTTTGTCATCGAAACGCAGCGAACGGCAGAAGTTCAGGTAGGTGGCGAACTCCGCTGAAGACACACACACACACACAGTTAGCACAAAGCCAAAGTGCATGTGGTTCTTCTAAAGGTGTGTGTGTGTGTGTGTGTGTGTCTGTAACCTACATGGTGTGTGTGTGTGTGTCTGTAACCTACATGGGTAGCCCTTGCAAAGGACCTCTATGGGCATGTGTGTGTGTGTTAGGGGTGTAAATCACCAGTTTCATCGTGATTTGATACGATATTGATTATTTAAGCCAACGATTTGATTATTTACGATATTTCAAAATTTGCATGCAATGCGATTCGATCCTGGGGGTCTGTTGTCGAGGAAATTATTGATTTTGGTTCATTTTCATGTATTAAATAATGGCAAATATTATAGGCTAAATGGACGGGCAAATATTAAACACTGACTTTGGAATGAGGCGGGTTGCACAGGCACAGTTATTTCCCCCACTAACACGTCGTGTCAGATCGAACGTCGTTAGCCGACTGATCACAGGTGCAATCATTTTATTACTGCACAGTTCCCAGCGTCAGCGGAACCCAAGCCTGTTAAAACCTCTAGCTGAGGTGGTTCTATTGCGGAACCCAAGCCTGTTAAAACCTCCAGCTGAGGTGGTTCTATTGCGGAACCCAAGCCTGTTAAAGCCTCCAGCTGAGGTGGTTCTATAGCGGAACCCAAGCCTGTTAAAGCCTCCAGCTGAGGTGGTTCTATAGCGGAACCAAAGCCTGAGGTGGTTCTATAGCGGAGGTGGTTCTATAGCGGAGGTGGTTCTATAGCGGAGGTGGTTCTATAGCGGAGGTGGTTCTATAGCGGAGGTGAGCTAATAAGTACCGTAGGCCTAATGCAAACAGAGAGAGTTGCCCAGCAACGGAGTGAGTGGGCATGTGTGTGTGTGTGTGTGTGCTACCTACATGGGTAGCCCTTGCAGAGGACCTCTATGGGCATGTGTGTGTGTGTGTGTGTGCTACCTACATGGGTAGCCCTTGCAGAGGACCTCTATGGGCATGTGTGTGTGTGTGTGTGTGCTACCTACATGGGTAGCCCTTGCAGAGGACCTCTATGGGCATGTGTGTGTGTGTGTGTGTGCTACCTACATGGGTAGCCCTTGCAGAGGACCTCTATGGGCATGTGTGTGTGTGTGTGTGTGCTACCTACATGGGTAGCCCTTGCAGAGGACCTCTATGGGCATGTGTGTGTGTGTGTGTGTGCTACCTACATGGGTAGCCCTTGCAGAGGACCTCTATGGGCATGTGTGTGTGTGTGTGTGTGCTACCTACATGGGTAGCCCTTGCAGAGGACCTCTATGGGCATGTGTGTGTGTGTGTGTGTGCTACCTACATGGGTAGCCCTTGCAGAGGACCTCTATGGGCGTGCTCATCTTCTTCTCGCTGATGCGCTCGTACTTCTGCCTCTTGGTGGCAGCCTTGAGCCCTTGCCATGGCAGTGAGCCCAGGTTAAAGTACATCAGCACGTAGCCCAGAGACTCCAAGTCGTCCCGCCGGGACTGCTCTGTACACACACACACACACACACACACACACACACACACACACACACACACACACACACACACAGGTTACAGTAAGGTCCATGACACAGGTAAAATTAGTTTAAGTATAAGTATATATACTTTTTTGATCCCGTGAGGGAAATTTGGTCTCTGCATTTAACCCAATCGGTGAATTAGTGAAACACAAACAGCACACAGTGAGCACACAGTGAGGTGAAGCACACACTAATCCCGGCGCAGTGAGCTGCCTGCAACAACGGCGGCGCTCGGGGAGCAGTGAGGGGTTAGGTGCCTTGCTCAAGAGCACTTCAGCCGCGGCCCACTGGTCGGGGCTCGAACCAGCAACCCTCCGGTCCAGAGTGCTAACCAGTGGGCCACGGCTGCCCATTAGACACATAACTACAAACACACAGGTAAAATTAGACACATAACTACAATTACAGACAACTAAATTAGACAGATTGTGTGTGTATGTGTGTACGTGATGATAAGGATGGCTGGGTGTGTGTTTACCGATGCCCAGGTGTGTGTTGATGGAGGCGTAGCGGGCGGTTCCGGTGAGGTTCTTGTTCTCCCGGTAGGGGATGTGCTGGTGTGTGCGGGCGTCGCGGTACTTCTTGGCGAGGCCGAAGTCGATGATGTAGACCAGGTTGCCCTTCTTGCCCAGCCCCATGAGGAAGTTATCCGGCTTCACGTCGCGGTGGATGAAGTTCTTGGAGTGGATGTACTCGATCCGACTGATCTGGGAACAGGAAAACACACAGCTGCACTTCAGTTATGTTTCTGTGTGTGTGTGTGTGTGTGTGTGTGTGTGTGTGTGTGTGTGTGTGTATGTAGTGTATATACACTAGGGATGCACGATATAATGGCAACCGATAACTAAAAAAATTAAAATATTATTATCGTTCAGATAACAAAATTCCGGCCGATAATTTGCGCCGTTTTTTTTTTTTTTTAAGATGATCCTCCGTTTAACCTCAGCAGAGCGGCACATATAAACAAACTCTTCGGTGGGACGAGTAGATAAGTAGGCCTAGTCCTAACCATTCCAGGCAGGTCAGCTTCTGTTACAGACAGGTTATTAAAACTTTCATTCTGCTGCAGCAGGTTGTTCGCAACAGAGTAGATGGACACAAGACACAGTCCGAGGAGTTGCAGCTTTATTCAGTTGAAACTAAAAATACGTTTCCGTCACAAACTCTGATTTGGTCGCTATAGTTTTTTATCCCAGCTTATCTGCGTTTATCTGCGTTGAGCGTTTACTTCAGAGATATGAAAACGATTCATACACTGTCACTGGCAACTCTCTCGCAATTCACTGACGTCAGGTTCACTTAAAGCGATGTTTCGGAGTAATTTCACCCTAGGGTACTTTGCACCATGACCCCGAGCCAAACACCCTCCCAGAACCTTTTTTCCCTTGGTCGAACCCTGGCCGAGTAGTGTGATGGAACTTCCGTTTCTTCCGTGATTTGGGAAAAGCCCGTAAAAGTCCTGGCAGGAAGCATGCATAAGGATGTAGATCCAGGAATGCACTAATATTTTGTTCGTAGTCCAGTTTGCAACAATTATTAAGTATAAGTATAAGTATAAGTATAGGGAAATTTGGTCTCTGCATTTATCCCAATCCGTGAATTAGTGACACACACACAGCTAGGTGAAGCACACACTAATCCCGGCGCAGTGAGCTGCCTGCATCAACAGCGGCGCTCGGGGAGCAGTGAGGTGTTAGGTGCCTTGCTCAAGGGCACTTCAGCCATGCCTACTGGTAACCCTCCGGTTACAGGTCCGATGTGCTAACCAGTAGGCCATGGCTGCCCCACTAATTAGTTTTATTATTATTATTATTATTATTAGTTAACACTAAGTTGTAAACACTTCGGAAAAAAATATTTAAAACTGGATATACCAAAAAATGTTGATGTAATCGCTTCCTGCAAGGACTTTTACAGGCTTTTCCCAAATCACGGAAGAAACGTCAACGCAGCGGTATAGTAGCAGATAATCAGGCAAGTCTTATTTAAATAAACTCCTGGTGTACTTACAAACTTTCTAATGCCTCGTTATTGGACTAAAGGTCATAGTTGTACTACTGCAGAAGTTTCGTACCATTCAGGGCATTATTAGTGGGGTCATTTACGAGATAAAAGTTGGTTCCATCACGACTGCAGAACGTCATTAGTTTCTGACAGCGCTACTCGACCAGGGTTCGACCAAGGGAAAAAAGGTTCTGGGAGGGTGTTTGGCTCGGGGTCATGGTGCAAAGGACCCTAGGGTTAATTACTTCGAACCTTCGCTTTAAAGGAGCCACACATAGGCCTAGGCTACTGCTATTTTGTTGACTGCTGCATCATTGCGGACTATTAGGAGTTCACTTAAAGGAGCCACGCATGGGTAGCCTGACGAACCAGACCCACATTAAAATTGCGAATTCGCACCAATTGCGAATATTAAGAATGACTGACAACATTTAGGCTACAGGAAACAGGATTTTAAAGATCAGTGCCTACTTTATTTTCAGTCTATTCTATTTTCCTACATTTTGTTAATGTAAAATAATATAATACATTGCCATATTTGCATTTAGCCTATATCAAGTATCCTGCCAAATGTAGGCTAATTTATTTATTTGTGAATCCATCTATAGCTAAACCAAATATGCCCATGGTGACCTATCTGACCGCATACTGCCTAATACTACTACTAAAACAGTCCATTTCCTCTTCCACAAAACCCAACATGGGCTAATCAAGGATATATGTTTTATACTTTTAGTTTTTATTTGAAATATCTGCATTGATGGGGGCAGTAGGCAAACGTTAGGCCTACTTTCGTTTTGCACTTCAGCTTGTATTCGGTGTAAACAAACAAGCATGCGTGGAAGCCTGGAGTTGTGAGTAGCGTTCTACCTTTGAATAAAATGTCCGAGTATTACGGAAGGCTACTTTTGTGCTGGTTAGCTACAGCTATATTTTGCATATTGCAGCCAATACGTCAACTAGGCTAAAAGGCATGTTCCTTCTCTCACTGCATTCTCAGAATCTCATCCTGTTCCTCCTATATCCAATGAATTCGGTGGATAGAAGAACTAATTTCTTCAATCTTTGCATCTTGGCTGGCTAGTCTAACTTTCCGCTTTTTCCTGCGCGCTCTTGGATTTGATAGAAGCGACTACTAGCGAGTCACAACGCGAAACTGCTAGCGTTGATGGGAGGTGTAGTTTTTATGCTGCGACGTGATTCTATGGTTTGCACCAGTAATGTTTCTCGATGTTGCGGTGTATTTTGTAGACAAACACTGACATGGTTAGAAGTCATTCGCACCAGTGCGCCTAAATATTTTTTTGCACTCGCACGGCATCATTTTTACTCGCATGTGCGAGTGAAATGGGCGCACTGTAGAGCCGTGCATGTACTTCCTGCATATGTAGTGTGTGTGTGTGTGTGTGTGTGTCGGTCGTGTACGTGCATGCGTGCGTGTGTGTACCATCTGGTCAGCGAGCAGCAGGACAGTCTTGAGGCTGAACTTGCGGGAGCAGAAGTTGAAGAGATCCTCCAGACTGGGCCCCAGCAGCTCCATCACCATCACGTTATAATCGCCCTCAGCACCACACCACTTTATAGTGGGGATCCCCACTGCAACACACACACACACGTTATAATCGCCCTCAGCACCACACCACTTTATAGTGGGGATTCCCACTGCAGCGCACTCACGCACTCACACACACACACACACACACACACACACACACACACACACACACACACACACACACACACACACTCCAGGGCTTAAAATTAATTTTTCAAAATGGGGGGGGAATTCCCCCCTTAGGTTATTCATGTAGGGGGGATTCCCCCCTCAGGTTATTCATGTGGGGGGGATTTACACAATTTGGGGGGGAGGGGGGGTCGATTCTGATACCAAGTCAAGAATTGCGATTTCAATACTTCTTCGATACTTTTTTTAAAAATGTGTTTTATTTTGGGGCCCCCACCACCCTGACGTCATCAGTAATATATACTGTAGTGGGATCATTCACAACAGTGGACATCCTAGATTCTGCTTGACTCTCTCCACACACACAAACACACACTGAAAATGATAGCTTATGTGATATGTTTCTATCATATATTTTTTAATTCATATAGTGTATTTATTTAATAATGCATTTTTTAAAGTATAGCATTTTACTAGTAATTACTATAGTAGCTAAACATATTTAGTAATTTGAATGCCTCATATTGACGTTTAACCTATAACACTTAGGCATATCTTTAATGTGGTGTGTAGGTCCAATTGAGTGCACATTGGTGATGAGTAGGTGTAATTCAGTGCCTGTCACTTTAAGAAAATACCTGAGAGTAATTCTATGGAGTAATTAGCCCCCCTTCAACCTGACGGTTTTAGGCTGTAGTCGCTAGTGAAAAAAAGTTGTGCATAGTGCGGTATGTGTATGCAAATCATTATGTTTTCTATGTCATTAGATACAATAAATGTTCAAAAAACTAACAAGTCGAAGACAATCTTTCTGGGATCAAGTGTTGACGTGACCTGAGCTAGCAGGATAGTTACCAAGGAGCTCTTTCCAGATGTAAAAGTTTGCCATGGTAGCGTAGCCTATTTGCGTAAGCGCAAAGTGGTTCTCTCTCTCTCTCTCTGTCTCTCTCTCTCTCCGTGTGTGTGTGCGTCTGCATGAGGCTATGTTCAATTCAACTCGGTAGTTGATCAGTCCGGTCAATAGCACCGCATTCACGCCACTTAATGATTAGGCTATATTAACGTCATCAGACAGGCTGTAAAAGTGTATGCGGGAATTTCTCGCATTATGATGGCTAGAGTTGCGGGACTTGAACAAATTATGCGCAATACCCGCAATCCCGCAGTGAAATTTAAGCCCTGCACACACACGTTATAATCGCCCTCCGCACCACACCACTTTATAGTGGGGATCCCCACTGCAACACACACACACACACACGTTATAATCGCCCTCAGCACCACACCACTTTATAGTGGGGATCCCCACTGCAACACACACACACACACGTTATAATCGCCCTCAGCACCACACCACTTTATAGTGGGGATCCCCACTGCAACACACACACACACACACGTTATAATCGCCCTCAGCACCACACCACTTTATAGTGGGGATCCCCACTGCAACACACACACACACACACGTTATAATCGCCCTCAGCACCACACCACTTTATAGTGGGGATCCCCACTGCAACACACACACACACACACGTTATAATCGCCCTCAGCACCACACCACTTTATAGTGGGGATCCCCACTGCAACACACACACACACACACACACACACACACACTCACAGTTAGCAATGGACTATATAGTGTGTAAGGGATAATGTATTGTCCGCCGGTAATTATCAGAAAGTAAGTCCCGATGCGCAGCGGAGGGGTTTTGCTTCGACCTGAAGGGACTTTTCTGATAATTACTGACGGACAATACATTATCCCGCTTATTACACGGCTACTTGCCAAAACGAGAAAAGAAACCCAACACCTTTAAAAATAATTTTGCTACCGCTTCGTGTCTTCCGCTGACAAAATAAATAGTTCACCACACAGATAGAAATTGACAGTTTCAGGTGTTGCGTGGCAACATCTTACTAGCTTACTTTCCCTTTCAATGAAATTCCATTGCAATAAGCGAACGGATGTCTTGCGGAGGGATATGAAAGACGTTAATCAACCCGTTGCCATTGACAGCGGTGATTTATATAGATTTAACATAGGCCCGAACGTTGGGAAGGCCCATTCATGTGAATGGAACTTACTGCAGCACTCTGAAGAGCCGTGTAATAAAGTGTGTGTAACGCGTCTCACATCCTTCTTTGACCATATAAGGGAGTGCTTCCCCTGTGAGCTAACAGAGTGGTTGGGAAGCCCTGGAGACACTCACTGGAGGCTCTTACCCAACAACACACACACGGCTCTTATCCAATGACACACACACTGTACACACACACACACTGGAGGCTCTTATCCAATGACACACACACACACACACACACACAGGAGGCTCTTACCCAACACCACAGGACCAGAAATCTCCAGTGTTGCAACACACACACACGACACTCTGGTGTACATCCACTCTATGCCTATAGGATACCAGTGCACTCTAGCCTGGGTGCCATTCCGAACTTAGTCCCGCCCACAACATTTGAGATATGGAAGTTCGGTCTGGCATTGCTCCATTGTGGAGCAAGTATGCTCGCCCTAGATCAGGCGGACCAATCAAAACGGGCTTTACGATGGACAGGTGAGCAACAGCGCCTGGTCTATCACGTCATCTGAGCACAGGTTTAGCTTAGATTAGGCTTATGTTTGAAACAAAAACGCTGTGGCTAGAAGGATACCATACCAAGACACCATATGGAAAATGCATATTATTTAATGAGGTTTTATCACTGAAAACAATTATTTCTGAAAACCAAAGTTGAGATGTGAGAAAACTCGTGGTTTCACTTTCATCAAGGGAAAACAGCGCTGTTGCATTGCGACATGTTCCCTCGTTCGTTTGAAATCTCTGATTGACCACCTGTTCAAGGGATTTGCGACAGCCTTTCCCAGCTGTTTAAGATGTTTGTAGCATATTAGTGTTCAACATAATTATTTTTAAAAACGGAGGGGATATAGGCTATCCGTTTTTTCCTAATAGCCTACTCTACTATATATCTCTTAGATTTCGCTAATGAGTGTTGTAGGCTAGGAGTTATTGACGGCACTAACTTTTACAAAAGACCAGAAAACAATGTTAAGGCATTTGTGGAGAAGGATGTTTCATGTGTTTTCTTCCTACACCTCACGGTAAGCTATTTCGTTGCTCTGATTGGTTAGGTCTATCCAATTGAGTGCAAAGGCATTCCCCCCCTGTATCGGTTGAAACACGCCCCATAATTACGTCCCAATGGAGCAGTATCAGACTCATATTCTGACAAGAATTGAGTATGACTACGTCAGGCTAAGTGCACTCGCTCATCTTGTAGATCTTGCTCTCGATGTGCAGCTGGGGGTGTTTTGTCTTCACACATTCACACACACACTCACCTCCTCCCTGCATCATCTTGTAGATCTTGCTCTCGATGTGCAGCTGGGGGTGTTTGGTCTTCACACATTCCAGCTTGATGGCCACTTCCTCTCCCACTGAGATGTCCGTGCCTGGGGGCGGGACCAAACACTCGTTAGCCAATCACAAAACAATCACATTTAAAACCGGCCCATCACAGCCGGACACTCGCTGGGTGCTGTGTGTGTCTCTGTGTGTGTGTGTGTGTGTGTGTGTGTGTGTGTGTGTGTGTGTGTGTGTGTGTGAGAGAGACAGAAAGAGATCATAGGGTTTGTAAACCTGAGCCAGCTTGCCATAGGATTATAAAGCCGTTGGGAATTAGGGAAAATGAATAATAATTATTAATATTATTAATAATAATTTCTGTGCATTTTTAGAACAGTCAATCCACAAGTCATGAGCTCCCAACAACTCCCTTTACTCTGAACCCGAGAAGAACAGCGCGTGCACACACACACACACACACACACACACGTGCACACACACACACACCAAGGCCAACAACTCCCTCTGCTCAGAGCCTGAGAAAAGACAGGGAACATTCTCTCACACACACACACACACACACACACACACACACACAGCAACATTCTCTCTCTCGCACACACACACACACACACACACACTCATGAAGAATTCCTCCATGAAGCCCAGAAGGTGAATCATCTTCTCTGTGGAAGGAAACGCAACCACGAGGGAACCGCAACCACGAAGGAACCGCAACCACGAGGGAACCGCAACCACGAAGGAACCGCAACCACGAAGGAACCGCAACCACGAAGGAACCTTCAAGTGTCCACTAAGAACTATCACGAGGGAACCTTCAAGTCCCCACTAAGAACTATCACGAAGGAACCTTCAAGTGTCCACTAAGAACTATCACGAGGGAACCTTCAAGTGTCCACTAAGAACTATCACGAAGGAACCTTCAAGTCCCCACTAAGAACTATCACGAGGGAACCTTCAAGTCCCCACTGAGAACACAAAAGGAACCGCTTCCTCTTGAAGCAAAACTACAGAAAAGGAAGTTGTTCCTCTTGAGTCAGAACATCAAGACAACAGAACTGGCAGGTGTGTGTGTGTGTGTGTGTGTGTGTAAGGGGTGGGAGGCGGGGGGGGGGGGGTGTTTTGGGGGTGCCAAAACACTGACCTAAATAAAAATGACTGAGCATTAAAAACATTACCTAAGGCACTATGACATGGGACAGCACTGAGTTTGAGGTGTGTGTGTGTGTGTGTGTGTGTGTGTGAGTGAGAGAGGTCAGGAAGTGCTAAGGCATGACACAGGACAGCACTAAGTGATGGCGTGTGTGTGTGCTTGTGCTTGTGCACGTGTTGTGTGCGTGTGTATGTGTGTGTATGTGTAACAAATGGGTGTGCAGAGCCTGACCATCACTATAACCATGTAGAGCTCCACTCCCAGCTGGAGGTGTGTATAGAGAGAGATGGACTGTGTGTGTGTGTGTGTGTGTGTGTGTATGTGAGTGTGAATGAGAGAGGACAGGAAGTGTGTGTGTGTGTGTGTGTGTGTGTGTGTGTGTGAGTGTGAATGAGAGAGGACAGGAAGTGTGTGTGTGTGTGTGTGTGTGTGTGTGTGTGTGTGTGTGTGTGTGGTCAGAGAGCAGTCTCTACACAGGCAGGGCACTGAACTCGTAAGACGAAGGCTACTGTAGCCTCTACTGATGGTCACATCACACAAGACACGCGCACACACACACACACACACGTTAAAGGCCTCTTCATCCAGGCATTGCCACCAGCAGGGCATGGGGAGCACTTAAGCAGGAGCTGTTGCTGTGTTGGTCTTGGGGCTCAGCACAACCAGCTGATGAGGACTTCACACCTCCCCATCTCAAACACACAGTCTCTCAATGACTCATACACACAAACAAACTTTATTGACACTATGTATGCTTACACACACACCCCCTTTATTGACACTATGTACACGCATTCACACTTGTGTACACACACACGCGCGCACACCTGATGCTATCTGAGGGGACTGTTGACAGCACACCTGCAAAGGTTTTTTACCTCACACACCTTTCAGGAAACAAGAACACACAGCTGGCAAAGAGAAGACCCCTACACACACACACACACACACACACACAGCTATATAACCATACACACACAGAGTTGCCGAGGCAGACTGCACACACACCCTGCCAGATAAGGCCCTTACTGGAGAGCATCGGGCATTTCAGTGGCATAGTCACAGTGTTTCCCCTTAGCTGACTTCATGAGCATGTAACGTCATGGTTACAAGCTTTCCATAAACGACACACTTTGGCAGCAAACATGGTGTTTGAAACACCCATGCCGGACTATCTTGGGACGGAGGCACTCTGCCGTGGCCGTAACCAGTCCGAAAACGAGAACAACTTGGCAAATCTGACAGCTAATGTTACCAACAGGGTTTGTCAAGCACGGGCGGCTGTGACCAACGTTATCTAAAGCAGTACAAGACAATTACGTGTTATGCTATGTGAACTAACATTATGCTGTAGGCTCAGTGCCTCTTTCCGAGACAGACAAGACTCTAACGTTACGGTCAATCTTTTGGATGTTCCCAGACAGACAGCCTAGTTCTCAAACCGAGACAGTGACTATCCAGCCCCCCATCACTCCAGGGACAAGACGAGCAGCACTATGCTAGCTTCACGTTAACGTTCACTGACGGATGGGTGACGGTACCTTCTACTTTGATACCATGATAACGACAACCTAATCTTTACAGCCCTTTGCCATCTTCATCTAGCGTCTGATGTCGAGAGGCTAGTGACATTCACAGCTAGGCTGTGACAGCGCAGTTGTAATCTGCCAGAACTAGCTGGCTAGCATCACTATCTCTGTTAGATTCACAGCCTCACCCCTTTGGCTATCGACATTAGATAACGGACACATTAGATACATTGTGGAACTTACCAGGGTTCACAAAAACACAAGCTACATTTTGATCGACTAAAAATGCACAGTTCAGTTTTAACGCTACTCACCCAAGTAGATGTCTCCAAAGGATCCACTTCCAATTTTCCTGCCCAGCCTGTACCTGTTTCCGACCCGCAGCTCCATTCTGCTTTAGCAACGTTACTGTGTACCGTAAGGCCCTTGTATTAAGAAATACAATACAAATATCAAAGTTCGCTTGTCACCTTGAATGTTACCCTCTCTCGGCTGTCTAACTAACTGGCTGGTAGACCTACACACCCCCCACCCCCCCGACTCCCAAAAGAGAAATCGGTTCCTTCCTGAACAGAGCAACTTTCACCATTGCTTTTCTACGGAACGGATCGCGAAATCTCCGTAATATTGGTCTCAGGTGAAATGTTATAAGGTCTATATTATGATCTTCGTATTTTGGAGGTCATCATTTATTCTCTTTCCGAGGATGGCGACGGATTTGCGAGAGATCTACCCTGTCAGACGCCTATGTCTAGAACAGAACGCACTTTCAATCCTCTCTACAATGGAACAGTACGCAACATTACTGTGACATCACTTCCCCTGGTAACTGCGTAAATGGGAGGGATCTAGTCAGCGCTATTTTACAGACTATGGCTTTGTGTAGTGGTTTTTCTGTTGTGCTTCAGTTAACCTGTCTAATCTGAATTCAATTATTACATATTATTAAGACACTTGCAATGAGAGCAAATTAGGCGACATACACTTTGGCAAATAGGTGAGACAACAAGAACACAACTGTCTTGCAGGCCTACCAACAGGAATTCTGTCTTCCTAAAGCCCTACTCAAATGAATATAGCATAACATATTATTGTATCATTTGCATTATGAAATGCATGCCAGCAGTCTATTTTAATACAGGACATTAGAAAAACACAAACTAGGCTACTGCATCCAGCCTATAGGCTTTCAGTCCAGTCCTGATAACAGAGCTCCTGCCAGTTATATACAGACAAATGCAATTTCAGTAGCCCGTAGAAGAGAGAGAGTGTGTGTGTGTGTGTGTGTGAGAGAGAGAGAGTGAGTGTGTGTGTGTGTGTGTCTGTGTGTGTGTGAGAGAGAGAGAGGTGTGTGTGTGTGTGTGAGAGAGAGAGAGAGAGAGAGAGAGAGAGAGAGAGAGTGAGTGTGTGTGTGTGTGTGTGTGCGTGTGTGTGTGTGTGTGTGAGAGAGAGTGAGTGTCTGTGTGTGTGTGTGTGTGTGCTGCTTTAAGAGAGTAACTGGGTCAGCAGCTGCAACCGCATCAGAGCCACATGAGGGCCGGGACAGGGCCGCATCTTATCAAGAGTCAGAGTCAGCGTCTGTCTGACACACACACACACACATACACACACACTCTTTCTCTCTCACTCTCTCTCCCTCTCTCTCTATCTCACACAGACACACACACAGACACACACACACTCGTCTGTGTGGGAGTTCTGTCTGTCAGGACTGGCCACACCTATACCACTGTCACTTATTGGCTAACCAAAGATCACCATTAATCAATCACCATTAATCAATGAGCATATAATCACCATTAATCAATGAGCATATGATCCCCATTAATCAATGAGCATATAATCACCATTAATCAATGAGCATATAATCACCATTAATCAATGAGTATACTGTAGGATTATCATGAATTTACTATCTGGCAGCTCCACAAAAGAGGGTCCGTGCACAAGGGTTTGGGTTGAACTGATCTTTGTGCCAATAATGTCATTTTATACAGATCAAAATGTTAGTGGAGAATATATCTCATGTCTGGAGATTATATCTCACAGGCGTGTAAACTGTTAGCGCTGGAGATTATATCTCGTGTGTAAACTGTTCTTCAGAACTGTAGTTTCCCCCACCCTGTGACAGTGTGTTTACGGTGTCCAGCATCCCACGGAACTCTGCAGTCACATTGTGTTCCGAGACCGCCCTGAACACGCCCACAGAAGCGCTGAAATTGATTTGAGAACTGTGATTGGTCTGCAGACGGCCAATCGCGGCGCAGTGTGGCTGCTGCACGTGGCCGGGCTGTTTTGATGGGTTTGCGTAAGCGCTGGTGCACATGCACTCCAACGCGCCGCTGAGCAGATTTGCTGGAAAGCGCTGCATGCGCTGCAGACGCGACCAACGTTTAGAAATTAGGCCATAGTGAGACAGGTTAAGATCGAACAAATACACACACACACACACACAACACACACACACACACACACACACACACACACACACGATATTAGAGAGAGATGAGGAAATGAGTGTGACAGTGACATTTTGGACTCTCTATATCCAAGAAATATAAACACTGTCATTTTTATCTCTACCCGTTCTGGAATATTTAAAAAAAATGATTACACAATTATAGAAAGTACAACTTCCATTGCATTCATTATTTAGCATTTTCTCTATAATTCCCAAATAAATGAATCCATGCTTCCAAAGGGTCTTTCTGAAATGCCATTTAAATGACAACAATGAAGAGTTTTGTTTGCAGGACAGAGGCTATAGGTCTATGCTATTTTATTCGAGCACCTTGTCAACATGTCAATCTCCAGGAGAGACATGTGAGGGAGTATTACTCAGTATTACTCAGGCCATTAGCCCCTAACAGAAAGCACTGTGCATCTTCACACAGAAGTTGTAGATAGATAGATATATAGATACTTTATTGATCCCCGAGGGGAAATTCAGGGGGGTCTCAGTAGCATACAGACATCACACACAACATGCACTTACAGCAGAAATGGTAAATATAAGTATAAGTATAAACATATAACCAAACTCCAGAGACAGTAGGAGAAAAACTAACAAAACTAAATACTAAATATACTATATAAATAAATGTAAAAAATCCAGTGTGCTTGAGGGTGATCAAGCATGAGACGCTTGTAGTGACAGGGCCTGTAGTTCTGTGTGCATGGTGAGGTGCTCAAGAGAGTGAGTGTCATAGTGAAGGTGCAAAAAGTAGTCCAACAGTAGTCCTTTAGTTATGTGTGCATGGTAAGGTGCTCAAGAGAGTGAGTGTCATGGTGAAGGTGCAAAAAGTAGTCCAACATTAGTCCAACAGTGCAACAGTGCAATAATAAGGTCTAGAGACCAGCATAAATAATATGGACAAATCAGAGAGTAAAGTATAATGTAGACAAGGTAAAATAAAAAACTATACAAAACTATGTCAGTGCAAGAACAGGTTGAGGTAATAGGGTTACAGCCATTCAGTATTGTAGCAGAAGCCATTGATCATGTGTGCTAATATAGCATGAAAAACAGTGTAGCAGGAAAACAGTAGTAAAAACATTAGGCTGTGGACATTAGTAAAACAGTAGTAAAACAGTAGTAAAGCAGTAGTGGGCAGTCAGTACTCAAACATGGAGAGGGTGGAGAGGCAGACAGACTAAGCAGAGAAGTCTATCTCTCCTCTTCCCTTTAGTGAAGCATTGAACAGTTCAATGGCCCTGGGGACAAATTACTTCCTCAGCCTTTTAGTTGTGCATGGCAGTGAGCGAAGTCTCCAGCTGACCACATTGAAGGACTGCAGCCTCCTCAGGAAGTACAGCCTGCTCTGCCCTTTCTTGTAGAGTGCGTCAGTGTTGGCTGACCAGTCCAGTTTATTGTCCAGGTGGAGACCCAGATACTTGTAGGTGCTTACCACCTCCACATTGACCCCATCAATGGAGACTGGTAGCAGAGCGGGCTTAGACCTGCGGAAATCCACCACCATCTCCTTGGTCTTTGTTGAGTTGAAGGTGATTGAGTTTGCATTGCACAAAGTTCTCCACCAGGCT